>NC_058406.1:118868341-118946679 GCF_002201575.2 Neomonachus schauinslandi | reverse complement strand
TTAGAAATGAGCTTAGAGGTTACCTCTGCTAGGCAGCCTTCCCTGATTACACCCCTGTCTCTTATTACAGACCAGAAGATGTACTTTACCTCTGTACTCCCAAGACACCCCATGCTTGTAGATTTTTAGCATGTATTTTGAGTTTTTCCCTTAATTTTTAGACAGAAGGCATCTAAAAGGAAGGAACCATGATACCCTCCCCCATTTTGTATTAGTCAAGGTTCTCCAGAGATATAGAATCAATATAATAGGGTGTGCTCTGTCTTCAAGTTCAGTGAATTTTTCTTCCGCTCTTTCAAATCTGCTGTTGAGCTCATGGAGTAACATTTTCATCCTAGCTACTCTTCTTTTCAAGTCTAGATTTCCATTTCGCTGTTGAGATTCCATATCTGGTCACTCATTCATACCATGTTTTTCTTTAAATGTCTATACTTATTTACAATTACCCATTTGAAATGTTTTTCTAATAAACCCAGCATCTGGGCACACTTGGAGACAGTTGCTACTGACTGCTTTTTTTTTCTCCCTGAGTGTGGATCAGGAGATTCCTATTTCTTTGCATGTCCAGAAATTTTAGGCTAAAAGCTGGATTGTGTATAGAATACGTTATGGCAGCTCTGGAATTTTTTTTCCCCCTGAGGATTATTGGTGACCCGTAGACCGTTAACTTGCCTGGATTCAAACTAAAAAATCCATCTCCCTGCAGTATGAAGCAACTGCTTTCTCTGCTCAGGTTTGTTGACTTCCAGCTGCTGTTTTTTTAAGTACAGCTCTCTGGAGAGTGGGGCAGGAGGTGCCCTGAGCCTGTGTAGTTTAGTGGTCTGCTAAGGATTTGGGCAGAATTCATACTCAGATTTGGGGGCTTCTTTCTGAGATTCATCATTTGAATTTCCAGTCACTTTGCCCGCCTGAAGTTCTGCTGTCTTCTACTTCAAGCCATTAGGACTTCTAATTTCTTCTAGGCAAACTGGATGTGTACTGAGAAATGTACTCAGGCAAAAGAAAACAAATTTGCACATTTCGCCAGAGGAGTTCTGTCTTTCAAAAGTAGGTTTCTGTAGTAGTTAGCCTCTGGGAAGGCCCCCAGTGATCCTTGCCTCCTGGTATGCGTGCCTCTGTGTGTGTGCCTCCTCTTTCCATTGAATAGGGCTGACCTATGTGACTAATAGGGCAATGCAGGATTGGCAGAGTGCGAATCCCAGGGCTAGCATTGCACCTGCTACCTTGCCTTTCCTTTGGATCACTTGCTTGCTCTGGAGGAAACTGGCTGCCTTGTCATGAGAATATATAAACAGCCTTTGGACAGGTCTAGATAGCAAAGAACTTGTGTAAGATACTAAATGTTAATGGTGGTTGTAAGCTGCTAGGTTTGGGGGCACTTTGCTTTGCAGCCATATATAACTAGTTTATCCTCATTGAGTTTCTGCCTGCTTTTTCAAAACCAGGCTCCCAGGAACCACTCATGAAGATGGAAAGTTATCAGTCAGCCCAGGATTTGTGCTGAGTTTATTCTCAAATTTTGGATCTTGGCCCTTCTGTGCCTCTTTTGCATCCAAGATTTCCCTTTTAAAATTTCATCTGCTCTGCTCTCTTCATGCTGTGATCTGCCCTCTTTAGTGTGGAAGGACTCAGTTTTCCACTCATCCCTGATTTGGGATGGTTGGGAGCAAGCACCACCCTACACAAAAAAATCACAAACTCACCATTCTTATCCAATGTAGAAACTGTCTTTCAAGAATAAATTCTTCTGGGGGTGCCTTGGTGGCTCAGTTGGTTAAGCATCTGCCTTTGGCTCAGGTCATGATCCCGGGGTTCTGGGATTGAGCCCCGCTTCCCCGCTTCGGGCTCTCTGCTCAGTGGGCTTCTCCCTCTCCCCCTCCCCCTGCTTAGGTGTGCTCTTGCTCTCTCCTCTCTCTCTCATGCTCTCTTGCGCACGCGCATGCTCCCTCTCTCTCAAATAAAAAAAATCTAAAAAAGAAAGAATAAATTCTTCTGTTACAAGTTTCTACCTATCTTTGGTCATTTTCCAGTGCCTTCAAATAGTTGTTTTAATATTTCAGTGACATTTCACTGATTTAATTGATTTAAATTGGTGATAATTCATTGATTTAATGAAATACGAATATTAACATTCTCTGAATACTAGAGAAGCTGAACATCTGAAATGTGTAAGCCATTCTGGATTCCCTTGCTGCAAACTGCCTAGTCATATCTTTTTTTTTCTCCTCATTGGTTTTCAGGGTTTCATTAATATTGATATTAATTTCCTTGTTAGTTTTGATATTGTAAAAATATTTTCCCAATTGGTTCTTTATCTATTAACTTCGTGTACAAAGCTTACAGATACGTAATCGTTGAAACAAGTAAGTGTGCGAATGAACACATGAGAGTGGTGTTCTCTCACCTGTTATAGTACTTTGAATGTTCCAATATCTCCTTACTCTCATATATTTTTCTATTATAATAAAATACGCACAAAAACTTTGGACAGCCTTGATTCAGATGGCCTTGGCTTGGGGAGCATCGTTCTTCCGTCAAAACATTCATTCATTTATCTTACTGAGATAAGAACGGTAGCACCTGTTTGTGAAGACACCTGGCATTAAGCTTCAATGACTTGGGTTCCTGAGAGTCCTTCACATGGGCTTGACCAAGTCATCACTGCTTTGAACTTAAGTATTGCGTGGTCTGTCTAGGTAGGTCTTCTGTCTTGTAGCTGCCTGCTGGAGGTGCTTTGGTTCACTGTCTTTAGCAGTCCCTAGCACACAATCTCTTCCTCATTATTAGTACCAGCAGCGCACCTAGATGTAACTCACACAGACTGGTGGTTCAGTCAGGCCACACCACGACGCCGCCGTAAGTTTCCCAGAGTGTCGAAGCGCAACGTAGCACTAGCACACTTAAACCACTTCCGGGAAAAGCTTCGAGAAAAGTCTCCCTGCCTGCCCCCCTTGCAGCTGTGAAAAGAGGTTGTAAGAGAACGGCTGTTAGAGATTTATTATAATCATTACATTCAACAGCTACTGTAGTTTTAGTGGTTTCTAAAATATACCAGCAGTTATTGTCTGATTACTTCTACAGATAAGTTAATTATAGGAGATTTCTGACTCTTATACAAGTCTGATTTAGAGAGAAGTTTAATTACAGCAATTTTAGTGATTTAAATAAGCCCAGCATGTATTACCAGTCTCAGCAAGTGTAGTCGAGTTTTTAGCTGTGTTGAAATACACATTTGCTTTGTTTTTATTTTTAATTTCATGATTTTCACCATACTGTAGTACCAGGGATAATTCAGGGCACCTGTTTCCACCAGAATGAATCTTCAGTCAAACACACCACAGGACAATAATAGCAAATTCTTTGTTATCATTAAAATCCCATTCTAATGCTTCCCGTTGAGCACTCAACAACTTACGGTGCTAATTTCTGCCATGATTGTGACAACATGAGCAGGGGAGTAAAATTAGTTTATTAAGGAAAAAAACTCAGATTTAGTGTGTTTGAAAATGATCATCAAGATCTAAATTTTCTTTTGATTGATGGGAAATATGACCCTGTGTTCAAGTCACAGTAATCCACTTTGTTGTGTATTAACACATGGTCTATTTGTATACCAAAGCAAATTAAAGATGACGGTATTAGCTACATATGCCCAAGCTGGCTTAAAATCAAGCTTTCAAAAACTGTCATAAAAAGACACTGCTGTCAGCAGTTAGATATATTCATTTACTTAAATAAGACTTCAAATTGGAGAGTGCATTAGTTTGGAAAATGCATTACTGAAAATTACCTCAGTCTGATTACAGAGCTCTTCTCCAGAGCATTTTTTATTCTTCTGATATAATGGTCCTGGCATTTACAGCCATAATTCTTGCCGTATGTTTATGTTTTTCACTTAAAAATCAAATTTGTGTTGACAATAAAAAGTATTAGTAATAGTGAAAATAAATCAAATCCTCTCAGTTTCAGTTTGGGTGATTTTATTACATTCTGCCCAGGAAGCCAGACTTCTTACTTACCCTGACACCATGGAATGGCAGTCATGCTTTTCTCCTTTGCTAGAATGCTCCTTCTTCTTCCTGGCCATCGACTTAGGTCCTACAGCCTTTTGCTGTTACTGAGCCTCGTCAGCAGTGGCATGGAGCAGGGTGGGAGTGGCTGGAGCCTGAGGTCAGGCAGACACTCAAGGATGGGACAGATAATTAGGTGCAAGCAGCAGGTGGTGTCCAGGAGGGTGGGGGGGCAGTAAGGCCACCGTCAAATACATCTCAGAAACGGGGAGAAGCCATTATCACAGGGGTTTGGGAACAGACAACAAGCAAAGCTGGGAGCAGGAGGGCATTTCCTGACTGAAATATCTCCACATAGAGGAGTAGCTTTGGATTCCTCCAGAGGCACTGGCACACCCCAGAGTCCCTTCGCTAGCCCTGCTCAGCTAAGGAGCTAGTCCAGGGTGCCAGTGGCAGGGCATGAGGTCGGTGCAGTGATAGGAGCAGCACTATGACTGTGAGCCGGACCTGTACTGCGGAAAGGACCATTGTACGTTTATTAAACAGCTATCTTAACGATAAGCGTATGAGTCACAAATGGCCAGCAAACCTAACTGCATGTGAATCTGAGAAGAACAGGCCTCTTCCTCATCATGGTATTGGTAGCATACTGAGCTGGGCTCGGGAGGTGTCTGTGTCTGAATCTGGTCGTGGACCCTCTGGGGCTCATGTCTGTCTCCTCTGCAGACTCCTCTCACCTCACACGAGAATCCATTCCTTTGCTAAATCTCGCGAATTTGAATCAGGATTGCAAGAGGAGGGACGCCTGGGTGGCTCAGTCGGTTAAGCGTCTGCCTTCGGCTCAGGTCATGATCCCAGGGTCCTGGGATCGAGTCCCACATCAGGCTCCCTGCTCCGCAGGGAGCCTGCTTCTCCCTCTGCCTCTGTCTCTCTCTCTCTGTCTGTCTCTCATGAATAAATAAATAAAATCTTAAAAAAAAAAAAAAAAAGGATTGCAAGAGGATAATGTTCATAGATTCTCACTTGCCGTCTACACATGCTCAAACTTCAGGTATCAAAGAACGTGGTTGTTATCAATGATCCTGTCTCTGCTGCTGTCTATCTCCACCCTCCTGTAGCAGCCAGGCACGGAAACTGTCCTCTTTGGGATTTTTGCTTCTCAGCTCTTGGAGCTAACTAATTTAACCCGCATCATGTATGGGTTACAAAGCAGCTCAGGACCTAGGACATAAAATGTATTGAAGATATATTCCTATATGGGATGAAGATGCTTTGAGAAAAATAGAGGCCTAATACTAAAAGGCAAGTGCATTTTACTTGACTGGTTCACTTTTTGCCCGCCACAGAGAAGGTGCTCAGCATTTAACGGGTCATTGCTGTAGACCCGTCCTTGAGTTGCCAGGGAGAACTTTTTTAAAAACTCTTATCATTAAATAATAAGAAAACATCATTGATGTGGTGAAAGGCATCTGTTGCATACATCCTCCAAATACTCATTACTACAGATTATAATCACCTAAAGCAACTATGCAGCAACTTATATTGCAAATTCTAAACCCATTTCAAATCCTAAGTACATTTGTTCACTTGGTTATGGTAGAATGATTTTTGCCTTTGGGTTAATTTTTAAGAAGTCTGCATGTGTGGATAAAGAGGGTAAGAGGAGGAATTATGTATATTTCTTTTTTTTATTATGTTAATCACCATACAATACATCATTAGTTTTTGATGTAGTGTTCCATGACTCATTGTTTGCGTATAACACCCAGTGCTCCATTTAGTACATGCCCTCTTTAATGCCCATCACCAGGCTAACCCATCCCCCCACCCCCCTCCCCTCTAGAACCCCCAGTTTGTTTCTCAGAGTCCACAGTCTCTCATGGTTCATCGCCCCCTCCGATTTCCCCCCTTCATTTTTCCCTTCCTACTATCTTCTTTTTTTTAACATATAATATATTATTTGTTTCAGAGGTACCAGTCTGTGATTCATCAGTCTTACACAATTCATAGTGCTCACCATAGCACATACCTCCCCAGTTTCCATCACCCAACCACCCCATCCCTCCCACACCCCACCACTCCAGCAACCCTCAGTTTGTTTCCTGAGATTAAGAATTCAGGAATTGTGTGTATTTCTAAACACATCTTTTTTTTTAAGATTTCATTTATTTGAGAGAGAGCAAGCGAGCACACAGAGGGAGAGGGAGAAGCAGGCTCCCCATGGAGCAGGGAGCCTGATATGGGGCTTGATACCAGGACCCCGAGATCATGACCTGAGCCGAAGGCAGACGCTTAACTGACTGAGCCACCCAGGCGCCCCTCTAGCATCTTCTTCACAGGGGCTTCATTTGTGTTGGGTGAATGTGTATCCTGTTTCACCAGGTCCTGGGACTTGAGCTGACCCCTGGGCATTGACTCTTCTTAAAGAATGCTCGTAGGGACTAAGGGACAATAGCTTCTAGCTAAGAGGATGATTTATTAATTTAACAAATATTCCCACTTCCTTTGTTTGCCACGCTCTGTGGAGTGCCCTTAAAATAAAGCAAATAACTACAATATAAGGAGGTAGAGGTTATGGGCAAAATGCTGAGGGAGCCCAGAGGAGCGAATAACTCACTGCCAGGGGGGCAGGGGGTAGGGTGCTGAAGTCTTCATGGAGGAAAGATATTTGAGCTGGTCCTCAAGTAGCAAACAAGGCTTGTATCCGTGGAATTCTCTTTGAATAGACCTGTGAATTCAGATACTTAATTATTTTCTAGTGACAGAGAGGAGGGGTTGATGGAGAAGAGCTTATAGGTCTTTCTGTGCACAACCCACTCATCCTCACTCCAGGAGCAGTACCCCTGGGGACCCAGGGGTGCTCTCTGTAAAACAGTCTAAATTCATTAGAGTCCTGTCTGGAAACTCTTGACACTATCACTTTTGGGGAAATTGTCGTAATTTGTTTTTTCTAATATCCATTGGTTTGTACCCTTTCTCTCCCTTAATTTGTCAATACCACTGGTGCTCCCTTCTCCTATTTGTTCCTTTCCTGGTCCATGTAGAGATTTATTAGAGCCTACTCATAAGAATAGGTATCTATGTATGAAATTCATCTAGAGCCTTCAGGGCTAATTCGCTACCATGATTATAATACCAGCTCTATTCAGGTTGTATGAGTCACTCAAAACTAAATTTGAAATAACAGTGGAAGAAATCTATACAGCACAATGCCTCTAATTGATATGCTTTACATGAAAAGGCAAGGTTTGATAAAGGTGTGTTTCAGGTAATAACCTTGATTTTTATGCTTCACTGAAATTTGGCTCCTCTCCCCCAAGGATCACTGACTTCTTTGTGCGGCCATACCACCATATTAGTGATGTTATTAGTAATGTCATTCCGCTAGTCGTAGGGTGGAAGTCGCATTAATTACAAATTATAGCTTCCACATAAAACCAATGAACTTGGGTGAGCCTTTTATTCCTGGGCCTTGTCACTTTGATTCATACTGCATCTTGCTTTTTAACTGCTGCCGTGAGCCCTGCGTGCATTTCTCGGCAGTCTGTTTTTTCCAAGGCGCTTTGCAGCCAGTCCCGCCCAGAGCAGGATAGGGCCCAGCAGGGATGTGTTGTGTGATTAACTGCATACCTCTGTGTGTGCTGAGGAAAGAGGCCGGGGGCACATTGTCTTATACTCCCCGAGAAGTATGATAATAGCTCAGCCGTGCGCTTACTGGAGTGTTTCCCCGTGATTATAAAACACGAGCGAAGAGACTCATTAGTAAGAAAGAAAAACGGAGGACTGGGTTTAAATTGGCTTGTAGGTTAATAGGGTCAAACATACTTACTACACGGGCACCGGATGATGGAAATTCTCACATGGGGTCTCCGCTCTTGGTCAGTCATCTTAGACTAAATTTTTGGTTTGATGGTTTGTTTTTGGATTAAAGTATGGGGCTGGGGGGGGGCGCCTGGGTGGCTCAGTCGTTAAGCGTCTGCCTTCGGCTCAGGTCATGATCTCAGCGTCCTGGGATCGAGCCCTACATCGGGCTCCCTGCTCCGCGGGAAGCCGGCTTCTCCCTCTCCCACTCCCCCTGCTTGTGTTCCCTCTCTTGCTGTCTCTCTCTCTCTGTCAAATAAATAAAACTTAAAAAAAAAAAAAGTATGGGGCTGGGGCACCTGGGTGGCTCAGTCGTTAAGCATCTGCCTTTGCCTCAGGTCATGGTCCCAGGGTCCTGGGATGGAGTCCCGCATCGGGCTCCCTGCTCCACGCGGGAAGCCTGCTTCTCCCTCTCCCACTCCCCCTGCTTGTGTTCCCTCTCTCGCTGTCTCTCTCTCTCTGTCAAATAAAAATCTTTAAAAAAAAAAAAATAAAGTATGGGGCTGAATGTGGTGTTTGGAGGTTGAGGCCTATAACAACATTAGAGGAAATTTGGAGACAGGAGTATTATTCAGCCTGCACCAGCCTTTAAAGTCAACGTTGTTTTTGTCTTTCTATCCATGAACATTTTCCTCATAGGCACTGAAATTCCTCTTACCAGTGTAAAGTCACTTGATCAAAACTAGAAAATTCTCAGAGTACAGTGAAAGGGTCCTTTACCAGGAGTTTCACCATCAGCCCTACCAATTCTTATTTGCTGTTTGATCTTGAATAAGTCTCTTAGGCTCCCAGAGCTTTTCTTTTTTCCACGTGTGAAATATGGAGGTGATTCAGCCTGCCCTCCTGCTGTTTTTGCAGGATTCTCCTGTCCTTGGATGACCGTTTCACCTTGCGGCGTTCTGCTATATGGTTAGGAACAACTGTTATCATTACTTTCCCTCCTTTTATTATTTCATAGAAGATGAAAGTGAGCCCCAAATCCAGAGGCTGTTTAATATTGTTTATATGCACATGTTCTGTTTCTAAGAGGCTCTTGATGAATTTGAAACTTAATCCTCATGTCATCCCAACATATTTCATGTTTTTAGTGTGAGAGAATACTGGTTCTTCAGGGATGTTTTTCTAGAAAGTGTTTAGTGTTTATATGTACAAAAGGAGCATCTACAAGCTGAATAAGGTGTGAGGGTGTTGGAGAGCTATTGGAACAATGGCTGTCATGGCATCTCATTAAAGAGTAAGTTATGCTTTCCTTCTACCTTGGGTGTTAAAGCTTTATTAACACTGGGTTTGAAAACACCTCACAAAAAAAGCTAAATGCTTAAGGGATTTATTATAAAACTCCATCGTGCCATTTATTTCCGTGGATGCTTGAAATTGCTGGGGTAAAATAATGTATTCAGCAAGGAAGCAAGTTCTCGCTTCCTCCCGTGAGTCCTCTTGATTGTGCTATTGGTATCTCATTCTTTAATTAAACTTGTCCAAAGATAGGATCAGCTAAAGTGTTTACTGTATAAATAGTTTTCATTCCCAGTGTGCAAGTTTAAAACCCTGGTAAAAAGAGTTTGCCATCTGTTAAAAACCAAAACATGTGGTGTGCTCTTGCATAAAAATAAACTGCACATTATTCATAAAAAGAATCACAACACATAACGTATCTTTGGGGCTGACAGTAACCTGTGCCGTTTTAGAATGTCACCATCTCTAAGTGACAGTATGATCAGTGGTGCGTTGTGTTAAAAAAAAAGAAAATCTATAAGATGTAATGAAATTAACATATGTAGTTTTATTAACATGAAAATAGATTTGTCTGAATGCAAGCTTTCCTGATAAGAAACGGTAATTTTTTTCCTTTGATCATTTCAAATTTAATTATTTCTCTGAGTTTTCGGTTTACATCTTTTTTCCCCCTAAAATGTCACCATTTAATT
Organism: Neomonachus schauinslandi; assembly: GCF_002201575.2. Taxonomy (NCBI): domain Eukaryota; kingdom Metazoa; phylum Chordata; class Mammalia; order Carnivora; family Phocidae; genus Neomonachus; species Neomonachus schauinslandi. The sequence goes on along the minus strand of NC_058406.1, from coordinate 118,936,880 downwards.
TAGCCAGGTATTTACCTCTCTTCCCGCATGGCCGCTCCCTCAGCCCTGCGACGGTGTCTCCTCCCACTCCTGAGGTCCCCTCGTATTTCTGCTCTTTGCCTTTCCACTTGTCTGTACTCACGACAAGAAACTTCCTAAAATACTTCCTAAAATACAGGTTACTTGCTGCCAGTCATTAGAGCCATCAGTAAGGGCACCTGGGTGGTATAGTTAAGCCTCCAACTCAGTCTCCGATCAGGTCATGATCTCAGGGTCCTGAGCTAGAGCCCCATGTCGGACTCCACCCTTGGGGCGGGGTGTGGGGGGGGATGTCTACTTAAGAATTCTCTCTCTCCCCCTCTGTCCCTCCCCGCCCCCCACACGTATGCTCACTCTCTCTCTCTGAAAATAAATAAATCTTTTAAAATAAAATAAAATAAAACCATCACTAATATCACATGGCTTGTGGAACAAAGTCTAAATCCCTCAGAATATTATGCAAGAAATTCCACAGTCTGGCTCCCAGCCCCTTCCATAGCCTCGACCCTTACTCTTCCTAACCCAGAACCCTCTGTGGTTCTACCTGACTCTTCAGGCCTGAACTTGCCTCTTTCACATTTCTGTGTGAAAACCTTCTTTGGAAGGTTTTGCCTGCCTCTACCTCATCCCAAATGAAATTTGTGCTTTAAAATGCAGCTCAAACTCCAGATTCTTCCTTAATTCTTTTACTGTTCCAATTAGAGGTAATGTCTTGCTTCTCTGTGTTCCCAGTGTATTTTATGATTATTTTGCCCAATAATTTTTAACCTTCTATTCTAGTCATTCATTTACTGCCCACCCCCCCCCCCAAGGTCTAAATTATTTGAGGATAGAGATTTGTCTTAGTCCCTTCGAGCTGCTATAGCAAAACTGCCATAAGCTGGGACGCTTGGCAGAAACGTATTTCTCACAGTTCTAGAGATGGGGGAGTTCAAGATCAAAGCACTGGCAGATTTGGTATCTGGTTCATGGTGCCTTCTCACTGTGTCCTCACATCGTGGAAGGGACTAGAGAGCTCCGTGGAGTCTCTTTTATTAAGTACTAATCCCATTCGTGAAGGCTCTGCCCTCATGAACTAATCACTGCTGGAAGGCCCCACCTCCCAATAACATTGCCTTGGGGGTTAGGATTTCAACCTACAAATTTGAGAAAGGGGACATAAACATTTGATCTATAGCAAGACTATGTTCTATTCATCTTTGTATCCCCTATACTGACCAGCATAATACTTTGTCAGGTACTCCATAAATGTTTTTCCAAAATGATTTGAAAACCGAAAATCCATAATAACCAAATTCATGCAGTGGAGAAATGTAGATTAACAGATCAGAATAGAATGTCAGATTCTAAGTTGGATTTTTTTTTTTGTTCTATAGAACTATTGGGCAATAGTTATGAACATCCCAAAATATTCTTGGCACTCTTCTGTTCAGTATTTCTTATTGGGCAATCAGTATCTCTTAAGATCCCGTGGGAAGTTCTGGCTCATTTGTTTGAGACAAAACCAATTGCAATCTTTGGATCTTGTTTGGATCCCATTTCAGAATAACAAGCTCTAATAATATGAGTTCATAAGATAGGGAAATGTAAATACTGACTATCCAGTGAAATTCTGATATTCAAGAATTATTGTTAATTTCTTTTTAGATATGATTAAACTCTTGTGGTTGTGTTTGTATATGTTTATTATAATAGTTTTACTGCGATAGTTAATTTAGATAAACTTCTCTTAAGGCCTACAGTTTGATAAGTTTCCACATATATACAGCCATGAAACCCTCAAAATCACATCCAATGATGTCAAAGATTTCCTTGTGCCCCTCTGTAGTCCCTGCTGTAAGCTTGCTCTCTTCCCTTTCTATCCCCAGCCACTAAGGTCCCTCCGTCTCCATGCAGTTTACGTTTCCTAGAAGTTTATATAAGTGGAATCATATAGTATGTGCCCTTTTTTGTGTCTGGCTGCTTTCATTCGACAATTATCTTGACATTCATCCATCTTGTACTACGTAGGAATGGTTTGTTTCTTTTTATCAGTGAACAGTATCCATTTTATTAATGTAATAGTTTGCTGTTCTGTTCACCTGTTGATGAACATTTGGGTTGTTTCCATTTCGGGGCTATTATAAATAAATCTGCTGTGAGCATTCATGTCAAGTGATTTTGTGAATACATGCTTTCATTTCCCTGGGTAAGTGCATGGGAGTGGAATGGTTGGATGATGTGGTAGCTCTATGTTTAACATTGTAAGAAATTCTCAAACTGTTTTCCAAGTGGATTTATAGTTAATTTTATATTCTCACCAGGAATGTATAAGAGTTCCAGTTCTTCCACATCTTTACCAACACTTGGTATGGTCGATTTTTAAAATTTTAGCCATTCTAATAGGTATGTAGTGGTATGTCAGTTGAGTCTTAATTTGTATTTTCCTAGTGACAAATGATGTGGAGCATCTTTTCATGAACTTAATTTTCATTCTTACCTCGTTTTCGGTGAAGTGTTTGTTCAAATCTTTTGTCCCCACCCCCTTTTTTATTGGGTTCCTTGTTCTGTTATTACTTGAGTTTTGAGAGTTACTTACATATTATTTTTCTAACACCTTTATCACATTTATGACTTGCAAATATTTTCTTCCAACCTCTGGGTTTTTTCATTTTCTTAACAGTAGCTATTGAAGGGGTGCCTGGGTGGCTCAGTTGATTAAGCAACCACCTCCGGCTCGGGTCATGATCCCAGGGTCCTGGGATTGAGCCCCGAGTCAGGCCCTCTGCTCAGCAGAGAGCCTGCTTCTCCCTCTCCCTCTGCTGCTCTACCTACTTGTGCTCTCTATCTCTCTGTCAAATAAATAAATAAATAATCTTAAAAAAAAAAACAGTAGCTATTGAAGACATTTTAAATTTTAATGAAGTCCCATTTATGAATTTGTCCTTTTCTAGATGGTACTCTTGGAATCATGCCTAAGAGATCTTTGCCTAATCCAAGGTCACAAAGATTTTCTCATATCATTTTTCCTAGAAGTATGATGATTTTAGGTTTTATATTTAGGTTTGTGTTCCATTGAATTAATTGTTGTTTATAGTAAAGGTATAAATGGCAGTTCATTTTCAAAATATGGGTATTTAATTACATTAGCAGAATTTGCTGAAAATATTACTTATTTCCTCTGAATTTCCTGAATTTGTGGTTTTGTTGAAAATGTCCATATATGTATGGGTCTGTTTCTGGACCCTGTTCAGTCCCACTGATCTGTTTATTTGTCTCTACATCAGTGCCACACTGTATGCTGTAGCTTTATAAGTCTTGGAATCACAGGTTATTTAAAAAAATACTGGAGGAATAAGGTCTTCAAACTTTGTTCTTCTTTTTCTCAGTTGTTTTGGCTAGAGTGGAGGTCCTTTCTTTTTCCACATAAATTTTAGAATTTGTTTGTCAATTTCCACCAAATAAAAAAGGCTGCTGAGATTTTGCTCTCGCACAGAATCTATATATTTATTTAGGGAAAACTGATGCCTTTTCTGTGTTGAGTTTGGTAATCTGTTAACCTGGGATGTCTCTCCACTTAAGGTCTCTTCAATTTTCTCTCTACATTATCTTATCATTTTGATGTACAGGTCTTCTACAACTTTTGTCAGATTTATCCCTAAATATATCATATTTTTGGATGTGATTGTAAGTTGTGTTACTTTATAACTTCAATTTTCTGTTGTTTGTTACTAGTCTATGGGGAAAAAATTGATTTTTTTTTATATTGATCTTGTATCCTGGAGCCTTGCTAAACTGACTTAAACGTTCCAATAGCTTTCTTGTAGCTTATATCAGATTTTCTACAAAGATATTTATGTCATCTCTAAATAAAGACAGTTTGATTTCTTTGTTTCCAAACAGGATGCCCTCTCTTTTCTTTTTCTTGCCTGATTCAATGACTAGAAACTCCAGTAAAATGTTGAACAGAATTATGAGAGTAGATATCTCTATCTTGTTTCCTGATCTTAGGAGGGAAAAATCACTCTTTTATCAGGAAGTTGGTGGCAGTTGTAGATTTTTCATAGATGCTGTTTATCAGATTGAGAAAGTTTCCTTCTATTTCTACATTGTCAAGAGTTTTTATCAGGAATGGATTTTGGATTCAGTCAAAGGCTGTTTCTGTGTCTAATAAAATGATCATACAGGTTTTTTTTTTTGTTTTTGTTGTATTAATATATGTTACATTGATTGATTTTCATATATTGAACCAACTATGTACATTCCTGAGATAAATCTCATGATGCATTATCCTTTATATAGATTGTTGGGTTTAATTTAAGAAATTTTGTTTAGAAGCTTTTAAATCTGTGCTCATGATGCGCATGAGCATCTTTTTTTTTTTTTTCATGTAATATCTTTGCCTGGTTTGGGTTTCATTACAATGTTGACCTCATAGAATGAGTTGGGTAGCAATTCCTTCTTTTCAAGAATTTATGTATTATGTATTATTTCTTCCTTAAATGTTTGGTAGAATTTACCAGTGAAGATGACTGGGCCTAGAGTTTTCTCTATGGGAAGGTTTTTAATTACAAATTCAATTTCTTTGATTGATTCAATATATTCAAGTTATTTTTTTCTCCTTGAGTAACCTTTACTAGTTTGTGTCTTTCAAGAATTGTGTGTATTTCATCTAATTTGTTGAATTAATTGGCATGACATTGTTCATAATATTCTCTTATTGTCTTTTTAATAATTGTAGAACCTGTGGTGATATCACTCATTCCTGACATTGGTTATTTATGTTTTTTTCTCTTTTTTAATCTGGCTGGGGTTTTATCGGTTTTATTTATCTTCTCTTAAAATCAGCTTTAATTTTATTGATCTTATTATTTTTCTACTTTGTAAGCTATTAATATCTGCTCTGATCTTTACTATTTTTTTTTTCTACTACTTTAGGTTTGATTTGTTCTTCTTTTTCCAGTTTCTTTAAGGTGGAAGCTTGGAAAATATTCTGTGTGCACTTGCAAAAATGTGTATTCTGCTGTTGTTGGAGGGGAGTGTTCTAGAAATGTCAGTTAGGTCAGTTTGGTTCTTACTCTTTTTCAAATCTATATCCTTGCTGACATTCTCTCTACTGGTTCCATCAGTTATTGAATCAGCAGTATGAAAATCTCTGATAGACTTTTGTATTTTTCTACTCTCTTTACAGTTCTATTTCAGAGTCATGGATTTTGAAGCTCTGTTACTAGATGCATAAACATTTAGTTTATTATATTCCTTTAATTGACTCATTTATCATTATGGAATAACCTTCTTTGCCACTGATAATATTCTTTGAACACAGATCTACTTGGACATTAATATAGGCAATCCAGCTTTTTTTTTTTGGTATTATTAGAATGGCATGCCATTTTCCTTCCATTGGCTTTTAACTTGTTTGTATTTTTGTATTTGAAGTGCATTTTTTGTAGTCCGCATATAGTTAGGTTGCGCTTTTTCATTGAAGCTGAAGTTGTTTGGCTTTTAATTGGGATATCTATATTTAATGTGCTTATTGATTTGATTAGGTTTAAATCTATTTCTTGCTGTCTGTTTTCTTTCTGTCACTTCTATTTGTGCCATTTTTCTCTCTCAACCTTCTTTTGGAGTAATTGAATAATTTTTATGATTTGATTTTATCTATTTTGTTATTAGCTTTAACTCTTATTTCTTTAGTGATTGTTTTAGGGTTTATAGCATACATCCTTAACTTATCAGTCTGCCTTAAAGTGATATACTACTTCACTATACTATATAGAACCTTATAATATATACTTCCACCTCTCCCCTCTGAATTTGTGCTATTGTTGTTGTACATTTTACTTTTATTTTAAAGTCTACACTATGTTGTTATTGTTTTTGTTTAAACAATTATATTATTTAAAACAATTATCTTTGGGGGTACCTGGGTGGCTCGGTGGGTTAAGTGGCCAACTCTTGATTTCAGCTCAGGTCATAATCTCAGCATCGTGAGATTGAGCCCTGCGTTGGGCTCTGCATTGAGCATGGAGCCTGCTTACAATTCTCTCTCTCCCTCTTCTTCTGCCCCTCCCCCACTCACACTTTCTCTCTCTCTCTAAAAAATAAGGAAAAAAACTTAAAATATAAATAAATAAAACAATTATCTTTTTTAAATAAGGATTTTATTTATTTATTTGACAGAGAAAGAGAGAGAGAGCACAAGCAGGTGGAATGGTAGTCAGAGGGAGAGGGAGAAGCAGGCTCCCCACTGAGCAGGGAACCCAATGCCGGGCTCGATCCCAGGACCCTGGGATCATGACCTGAGCCAAAGGCAGATGCTTAACCAACTGAGCCACCCAGGTTTTAAAGAGATTTAAATAATAAGAAAGAAAATGTATAGTAACCCATATAGTTACCATTTCTAGTCCTTTCTTTTTTATGTGTACATCTATATTCCCATCTATTATCAATTTCCTTCTGTTTGAAGGAAGTCATTTAACATGTGTTATAGTGCAGGCCAGTTGGTAATGAATTCTTTCAGTTTTTGTATATCTGAAAACCTTTATTTCACCCTTGTTTTGAGAGAGATTTTTGCTGGGTAGAGAATTCTCAGTTGACTTCTTTTTTTCTGTTAATACAGTTGACCCTCGAACAGTGCAGGGGTTGGGGCACTGAGCTCCCTGCATAGTCAAAAATTCACTATAACTTTTGACTCCCCAAAAACTTAACTACTAACACCCTGACCAGAAGCCTTACTGGTAATATAAGCAGTCAATCAACACATATTTTGTACATTATATGTATTATATACTGTATTCTTACAATAAAGTAAACTACAGAAAAGAAAATGTCATTAAGAAAACCATAAAATACATCTACAGCACTGTATTCTAAAAAAATTCATGTATAAGTGGACCCACACAATTCAAACCCATTTTGTTAAAGGGTCAACTGAATGTAAAAAAAATTGCTCCATTCCCTTTTCCCTTCCATTTTTTCTAATAAGTCTGCTGTCATTCTTATTTTTCATTCCCTATATGTAGCATGTCTGTTCTCCCCTGTCTACATTCAGAGTTTTCTTTTTATCACTGGTTTTGAAAAATTTGATTCCTCTCTCTCAGGAATCACTACCCTTCATTGTCCAATATAAAGTAACTTGAAAACCATTGTTTTATATGTGATACAGAAATTTTTAGAAATTTGATTTTGTTTTTCATATATGCACTCAACCTTAATATTTGAAGACAAGATCCCCTTCTTTATTGTTATTTCCACCACATCTATTTCAGAAAAGCAGTGGCTTTATTTTTCAATATATTGAATTATAGGTTTATGTCTCTGTTTCTGATCTATATTCATATTTGTCTGTAATTAAAATTCAATCAGTTAAACATGTATTTTCTAGTTGTTAATATTAGAAATAGTTTATCTGTCACTCTGCTATTCTTCAATAAATTCAACTATTTCTCACTTCCTGGAGATCCAGATCTTTACAGTTGGATCACTTGTTAAAAATTTGTGGTCATCTTATATCTACCACCACTCCTACAAACCAAGATTAATAAATTCTATTAATATCAGGTTTTCATTTTCTTCACATATGGAGAAATTATCAAAGCACTCTTGGAATTTATTACTGTGATTGAATTATATTTAAAGATTTCCACTTGGGTTTGGTGACATCTCACATAATGTCTAAAAAAATATGAATCAAATGTAACTTGTGTCTTAAAAGGTATACTAATCATAACCAGACAATATTAATGTTGACAAACACCAAGCAAACATATGTTGACATCTGATAATCAAAAAAATAAGGTAGCAGTAGAAACTGAGCTTCCAAATACCTAAATTATTCATTCATATATGTGTACTAATACTTAGATATATCTGCAATGCTGCAGAGCAGAATTACTTTTTTTTTTTTTTTTTTAGTATAGGTGCTTAATCTCCTCACCTTTGCAACACTCCCTCCCCTACGATTCTTACTCAATGGTGCTTAGGAATGTCTATTTCAAGCTCCCCTGGTGGTACTGGTGTATAGCCAGGCTTGGAAATTGTTGCTTTATTTAACATTACTGGGAAATCAATATTTTGTAGAAACATATTTTTTTACTTTTTATTTATTTATTTTTTTAGAGAGAGAGAGAGAGCACAGGCAGGGGGAGGGGCAGAGGGAGAGGGAGAGAGAGAATCTTTTTTTTTTAAAGATTTTATTTATTTATTTGAGAGAGAAAGAGGAATGGAGGGAGAGAGAGAACAAGCAGAGGGGAGAGGTGGAGGTAGAGGGATAAGCAGACTCCCCATGTAGCAGGGAGCCCAGGATCATGACCCAAGAGGAAGGCAGACACTTAACCTGCCGAGCCACTCAGGTGCTCCAGGGAGAGAGAATCTTAAGCAGGCTCCACGCCCTGTCTTACAACCCTGAGATCATGACCTGAAGCCAAAATCAAGAGTCAGATGCTCAATTAACTGAGCCACCCAGGCGCCCCCATAGAACCATACTTTTTAAAGGCCTTAAATACCTTTAAGAGCCACTGAAACAAAATTTAGAAATTTGGTAGATACTTTTCTAAAATACTTTTTATGCAACTCTGCCTTCTAAAATCATATGCTGCACATAATTTAACTTTCCTGTGGGACTATGATGCCTATTTTAATGAACATCAGTTACTGTGCAGTGATGCCTTTTGGGGCTGTTGAAGTGCGTAGCACTGTTTACCTCTATACAGTCTGGCCAATGCTGAAATAGGCTAATTTCTGTTCGTTTTTCTGTCTTTCTGGCTTCGGTCTGTCAGCTTTTACTTCTCCCTGCTGAGTGTACCTCTGACTCAAGCAACCCTCACTCTCTCTTTCTAATGTGTTACTTAAAGTGAGTTAAGGGCTCAAGGACCAGAAGAGCAAGACTGTTAGAATTGTATCTAAAATAAAACTGGGGGAAGGTGGCTATCCTCTCGTGGAACAGTGCACACAGAGATGAAATTCATAGTGTCTGAAGCAGCTGTTGGTAAGCCTGTGGACTGCCTTGGCACTGAAGGGGTTTCTTTTATGTATAGAAAACACATCACTTAGCGTCTCTGAAATTTCTAATTTAACATATGGGGTCACATCTGTTAAAGGATTATTAGTCTAGAAAGGGAGTGATGTATAATTTATTAAAATAACTCTATGGGGAGATAGCGGACTCCATTTAATAAACTGGAATAGTTGCTGCCTCCAGTGAATGCTCCCACTGGAATCCCGCATTAGTTCAATAGAGGGGGCAGATGAAAACAATTGGTCTTTATATAATGTTTACTGTGTTGTATTACTTAGTGTCTCTCAGCTGAAAAATATTTATGTTAACTGTTCGGTTTAAGCTTTGAATATTGAACTCCTGCTGCTATATAGTTGGTACTTACTTCTGAGGAGAACAAGAATCCCTTGTTCCTTAGCTGTAGGAGGCAAAGGAAGGGTGCACCACTCTCCTTCCCTCCCATGTGCAGTGAAGGCCGGCAGGTCAGAGAATCTGCCTAGAGTTGCCCAGATTTACCTCTTCTCCCGGTACTATAGACCTACAAGGTAGATGGTATTAGAGGAGGCAGGCTCAAAGGGGGTCCTTTTTGGGTCAAATGCGTTAATTTTCCTTTCTCGCAGCGATAATACAAAGACTCCTGCCAGAAGCACTTCCATGGCTGTCTGCTGATTGGGTTTCTCAGTAGCAAATAACATGACTCTGTCTTGATATGATAGCAGATTTCTTTCACCACCCCGCTCCCCACTGTGAAGCAAAGCAATAGAATACTGTTGGGGCAGAAAAGTTTTCCCTTCTTCCCTTTTAGGTTCTTTGTCTGGTCTACTAATTAAATTGGCATAAGACAGATTAACAAGAGAAAAATAAAAGTTTAATAACATGTGTGCCTTCTGTATACATGGGAGAGACCCAGGAAAACTGAGTAGCTCTCCAAAATGGCTGAAGCCATCACCTTAAATACCATCCTCAGCTAAAAGTGAAAGATGGTAGGGCTGGGGAGCCAGTCATGGGAGCTTAGCAGGAAAAACACAATAAACAAGTGTAAGGTTGTTACGCAGACTTAAGTCCGGGCTTTCTCCATTGATAAGAGTTTCTGCACATTGAGTGATCCCTCCTTCCTGGAAGGGAAAGATACCCTTAAAGACAGGGAGACACCCTTAAAAATGGATATCTCGCTTGTTCTGTGCTAAGCATGGAGCCTGCTTAAGATTCTCTCTCTCCCTCTCCCTCTGCCCCCACCCCTGCTCATGCACACATACTCTTTCTCTCTCTCTCTCTCTCTCTCAAAAAAAATAAATAAATAAAAATAAAAAGGAAATCTCCCTTGTAAATATAAATGTCTCCTGCAAAAGAGTAACTTCTCCGTTTTCAGAGCTTCTTTTTGTGTCTGCAATTTCTTAAAAATAACCAGCTTAAAATAATCAGTATGCCAAAGAGGCATATCTTGGATTGGCAAAATTTGCTCCCCTAAAATACCTTGCACAATTCACACTTCTAAATGAAAGAGAAAGAACTGAGTGCTCCCATCCTCCTCCCCTGCCTAGGCCTTGAAGGAACACTGGTAAATGTGCAGACACAGGCTTGCTTTCCCTATACCTCACAGAAAGAATTCCATCAAAAATCTTAGTGCTGGATTCTTCAAGTCTTGAATGTTTTGCTCTGTTGTTTCCTTCTTTTTATCATTTGCCTTAATTTATAGATTTACCTTAGTGCCAGACAAATTTAGAGATTTTTTTTCTTATATTCATATTTAGCATTGGTTTTAAAAAGAAAAGCAAAATTAACTCCCAATTCTAATACAGGAAGATTAAAATATGTAATGGGGTCTGTCTTAGGTTAACTGTTAATTAACATGAATAATATTGCAATAAAGCATTATGTGATTATTTTAGCTTCAGGCTGCGTTTCAGATAGAGAGCACATTTTTCTTCAATGTCTTATTTTGGTCTTACTCTTCCTTCCATTAAGATTACTTTGCTGTTCATATTATTTCTTATCATATCCCATCTTTGGATACTTATAACAAAAAGTCTTTCATATTTTATGTCGTTCCACTTGGAGACACATAGCAGGGACTGGGAAGCAAGGCAAGTATAGTGTGGCCCCATAAGTCCTTAGTCCTTTGTTGACTCAGAAAATACAAACCAGATACAGGTATGGTGTGGCAAAGTTATTAGTTGCCCAAAATCTCTGTCAGGGAAATGGTTGACTATAGAGCAAATCTGGTATCTTAAAAATAAATAAATAAATAAAAATAATTCCTCAAACCATTTGCTAATAAGGTGTTGGGGTTGAGCAAATTTTCCTCTCTCCAGCATTCTTCCAGCTGGACTAAGAATGAAATTGACATGAGACAGATTAACAGGGGAAAATCACATTTAGTTTTGTACATGCAGGGCATCCAAAGACAAGAAACTTCAAGGACAGACAGTCTGGCAACATAAGGCTTATATGACATCCTGAGCTAAGGAACTTAGACCCCTAAGATAGGGGTCTAGGGATACAATGAGGAGTTAGGCCATTAGCTGGAAGGTGAGAGGAGAGGCTTGAAAACAAAGCCTGTCCTGTTATGCAAATAACTTTCTTAGGTAAAGAAAAAGAATCTCTTAATAGCTCTCTTCCTGGTGCAGGCTTTCCTTTCCAGTGTAAATTTAGGCAGTTGAGAGAGGGGTAAAGACCTTTTCCTGAATCTGCTGGGGTTTGATTGCTTTTAACTCAAAAACCATCTTCATGCCAAAGTGGCCCATCTTGGAGTGGCCTGCCTTCGGCCCCTACAAATATACATCTCCCATTTAATTAACAGAATTTTAAGATGCATGAAAATAAGGTGTTATAGATGAAGTCATGATTAACATTTATATTGATGTTTTATGCTCCTTTATGGTTGGTAGGTGAGGGTCAGATATTACCCCAATTTCATGGAAGCAAAATTAAGCAAGTCACCTAAGAAGGGCAAAATTGAGGCTCATACTCTCCTCTAGACTTTACACTGTGATTGTCCTACTAAGCCAGGGTGTCTGTGCATAACATGTAAACCCTGGATCTTTGAGACACAAAAGGAAAATTACTGTGGTTATTTAACTACCTTTATTCTTTGAGACAAGCAGTACAAAGTTCAACTTACTGCTTTACACAATGTAGGGTCCAAGAGCAAGCTGCTCCAAGATGGGCTACTTTGGCATGAAGATTATTTTGCACTGAAGATAATCTAGATCCAGTGGGCTCAAGACAAACTTTTGCCCCTCTCTTAACCACATAGAAGAATCTAAATTGGGGGTCTTTCTTAGAATAAGAGTTACTACCAGAGATAAATTTAATCAGAGTGACCCATCCATATGGCAGGGCAAACATCTAATGACCAAATATTTGCTCTTCTTCTTATTGCTCTGTGAATTGCATTCCTACCTGTGATGTCTCAGACTCTACCCCCTTCTTCTTAGTTCAGGATGACATATATATCTCATTTTGCCTGACTGTTTTTGGAATATCCTTATCTGTGTGGATTCCTGGTACATATGAAATTAAATTTGATTTTCTCCTCTGTTAGTCTGTCTCATGTCAATTTCATTCTTAGTCCGACTAGAAGGACCTTGAAGGGAACAGGAATTCTTCCTGTCTGACAACAGCATGATACTTACACCAATGCTTAATTCTATTCTGTCATCACTCTCAAAACCCTTAGAAACACCCTAGTTTCTTCACTTTTGCCAGGTGCTAAAATGGCAAAAGCATAGACATTGCAGTTAAGATAACCCCAAGCTCCAGTCTTGGCTCCTCCTGTTAACAGTTTGCACAGCCTAGGTGAGTTATGCATGTCTAGCAGAGTAAGTGCTCAGTAAATGTCAACTATTATTATCAGCAAACAATTTGATAAGGCATTAAGCAGTGACTCAGAACGTAAAAGCAAGATGCTTTGTGAATTTATGTTCTACTAAATTAGCGAAACTTTGCAGTCTAAGAACTTACTGGTTGTGTTGGGGAGAAAGAATTTCTTCTGCCCTTCAAGGTCCTTCTACCCGGACTAAGACTCAAATTTGACATGAGGCAGATTAACAGGAGAAAATCAAATTTAATTGTGTACCAACAGGGAATCCATACAGAGATGGAAAGTCCAGATAGTCAGTAGGTCATTTTGAACAAAGGAGAAGGGGGTAGGATCTGGGACTTCCAAGGGAATGAATGAAATTCACGGGAAAATGAAAAAGAGTAAATGTTTGGTGAATGAATGTTTGTGGGACCACTCAAAAACAGTGGGACATAGGAGTGCCTGGGTGGCTCAGATGGTTAAGTGTCGCCTTTGGCTCAGGTCATGATCCCAGGGTCCTGGGATTGAGTCCCACATCAGGCTCCCTGCTAAGCAGGGAGCCTACTTCTCCCTCTGCTTCTCTCCCTCTCTTTCTTTCTCTCTCTTATGAATAAATAAATAAAATCTTAAAAAACAGAACAAAACAAAACAGTGGGACAGCTTTGATCAAACAGGCCTTGCTAGGTTCCTCCCTGTCCACCTACCTAGTTCATATCATAATGTAGTTATCTATGGTGATACTCTCTTCCCAGAGCAGGTCCTCTATCTAAATTTTTTTAGGTAAAGAGCTTTTCCTGTATCTGCTGGGTTTTAATGGCTTTTAGCTCAAAATAATCTTCATTTAAAGTGGCCCATCTTGGGGCAGCCTGCCCTTGGCCCCTGCAGTGTGTCTAGTATTCTGCCATTTGTGTTCTAAATTGCTGAATATACTGAAAAATTAAACTGGAATGAGACATGGGCGCCTGGGTGGCTCAGTTGGTTAAGCGACTGCCTTCGGCTCAGGTCATGATCCTGGAGTCCCTGGATCGAGTCCCGCATCGGGCTCCCTGCTCGGCAGGGAGCCTGCTTCTCCCTCTGACCCTCCCCCCTCTCATGTGCTCTCTGTCTCTCTCATTTTCTCTGTCTCAGATAAATAAATAAAATCTTTAAAAAAAAAAACTGGAATGAGACATAGGAATTAAATATCAGTGTCCTCTATGATATTTTCAGTGAGGATTGGCTTCCACATACCTTGTTTCTTTTTCTCATTTTTTTCCTCTGTCCCCTCCAATATTGTCCACTGACACTTTTTGGATTAGACCTTCTTTTTATAAAGCAAGTTGTTCTCAGTTCATTCTCTTTTTGGTTGCTAATAATTTGCTGATTTTTTTTTTAATAGCTGATATGCTTAAGTTAAAATTGACATTGTCTTATCCCCTTCCAGAATGTCTTGATCCATTCATGCTTACATATGTTTGGAAACATTTGTTGAGGATTTTCTCTGTAGGACTGGCCATGTGCTAAATGCTGGGAATAAGACTAGGAAAACATAGTTCTTTCTCTCACAAACTAAAAACCAAGCAAGGGTTGGGGAGGGTTGGTAGGAAGAGAGAGAGGGTGAGCGTGCACAAGCTAAATATACAACCAACTTAAACACAGCCTGAAAAGTTTACTATTTCTAGAAACAAAATGCTATGTAAACACAGAAGAGAAGGGTATTTTTTTTTTTTTTTTTGCATGATGAGGCCTTAGGAAGTGGCATTTAAACTAGATCTTGAAAGTTGAAGTGCAGAGTAGAAATAGAGGGAAGTATTTTCCAAAGAAAACACCATGAGAAGATTCACAGGGGTGTCAAAGTTCATGCCATATTTGAGAGGCTATGTAAAGGCAACATAGAGTGCTTTAGAGGTATGGAACAAGAGAGGAAAACAGAGACTAGGGGCCAGTTTGTGAAAGACTGTAAACCTGGTTGAAGGAAGCACAACTGTGAAATAGCTCAAGATGGACATTATCTCCCTTGAATAAATAAAGCATTTTGGTGGTTTTGACTTGGTGGGAGAAATTCTCATTCTCTCTTTCTCTGTCTCAAAGTGCAGTTAATTTAAGATCCTTAATTAGCATACAAAACTGTATCAAAAACAAAATGGTAGCCCAGGGCAGGAGCAGATGCCATGGCCTTCAGCATCGCATCCCTTGGCATCTGGAATCCCTCATCTGGGTTGAGGTAGGGAGCTATGGTTGTACACTTTGTGTCCTGGATATTTTCAAAGCCCAATTCTTGCTATGCCACTGAACTTTTATAGTTGGGGTGTACATCTTCTCTCAACAAAACTTAGACTCCCTAAACATGCACTTAGGGCCTCCGCTGGCTCTTGAAGTAGGCTCAGCATCACTAAGGCCACATCCTCAGATGTGGGGAGAGAGCAAGTCAGTGCCCAGAGTCCTTGAACAATATCTCCACCTTCAGCTTTCCAAAATTCTGGAAAGCCCTGACTCCCACAATAAGAGCATTCACATAGATGGTACCAAACACTAGCATCCAAGCAGAAGGAGACGTTTGGCCTTTTACTTACAAGAAAAATAACTAATGATGAAAGTACAAGTCCCCAGTTGTGACTGAATTACAAAATAGCTACTCTTTCCTCTGGTAGAATAATGATACCACCACTGCGGATGCTTTAGTTCTAAGTGTCCCCGGGAAGCTTTCCCTTCTGCCTCCCAAATGGATTAGCACCATTCCTGGTCCATCCTTAAACTCATTCCTCTAAAGGTTAATTATCTATTTCCATCTTTCTTCTCAATAAGACTATAGCCTCCTTGAGAAAGTTCTGTTGAATTCCCAGCCTGGTCCTTGGAACACAGTGGCATTTTAGCAAATAGTTGAAGGAATGAATGAGTCAGTGAAGAAGGCTGGTCTTAATATAAAGGCCTGGGGCTCTTTCCACTGTGTACAAACACTGAAGAACAGCAACATTTTGGTGTAGTTCAAGAGGAGTCAAAAATTTTTTTAAATAATTTTTATACAAAAGAGTAGAATACTTGGAGGGGGGAAAGTATGGTAAAGAAGAGGGGTGGGCAATCAGGAGTAGAAAAGGTAGCTGGGATATTAAATAAGAATATATAGATGTCATCAAGAGCCTCGTTAGGTCTGGAGGAGTTTTTTTTTTTTTTTTTCCCTTTTTTTGTGCAGGGAGAAGCCTCATAAGCATGGTTGAGTTTGAATTACCTTCCATAAGATTTGTGGCGAGGAGGGGGATCAAAATCAGATTTAATTTTATTTTTAAACATATGATATTTTCGGGGCTCCCAGGTGGCTCAGTCGGTTGAATGTTGTTTGATTTCTTGGTCTTAGCTCAGGTCTTGATCTCAGGGTTGTGAGTTCGAGCCCTGTGTTGTGCTCCACATTGGGCATGAAGCCTACTTTAAAAAAAAAAAAAAAGAAAGAAAAGAAAAAAGAAACATGTTATTTTCATGCCCAAATGCTTTTCATACTGTTGTATATGTAAGAGTCCTCATTGAGGATCATGTGGCTTGTCCCTTCCTTATAACGTTTTTGTTAAGGAAGTATTGAGACATAATTTACATGTGCTAAGTCCAAACCATGTGTATCCAAGTGTGCAGGGATGAGTTTTGACATATGCATAGACATCTAGATACAGTTTACCCATCACAATTAAGATATAGACCTCTGTAACCCCCAAAGTCTCTTGTACCCTTTGTAGTCAGCCCCTCCCCCCACTCCCAACCTCTGGAGCCACTTAACTGTTTTCTTTCCTTGCAGTTTTCTCTTTTCCAAAATACTGTATAAAGGGAATCATCCAGTCAGTAGCCTCTTTTACTTAACATAATGCATTTGAGGTGCCTTATGCATGTTACATCTTAGTATGGAGTAGTCGTCCATTATATTTCTGCCACAGATTGTCCATTCACCAGCTGATGGACGTTTGTTCTTTTTCTACTTTTTGGCTGCTGTGAATAGTGCTGCAGTGAATATGCACATCAAAGTCTTCGTGTGGACGTATGTTTTCATTCCTCCTGGGTGGGTAACCAGGATCAGGACTGCAGGCATGGCTCTCTAAGGAATTTCATTTTTATTTTGTATGTTCAGGGGTCCATGGGTGTATATAAAGAGTGGGAGACATGCACAGAAAGATCCTCAGGACAGTGTAGACCACGGGAACAGACTGGAAGCAGGGAGACTGGTTAGAGAATTGTTACTTTTCTGTCTACCATGTGGCAGACATTGCCATCTTCATCACTCTCTTTAATGCGGTGGGTTTAGAACATAGAGTCATGCAGAGATCCTGTGTCTGTTTTTCTTGGGGAAAATTTGACCACTTAGTGGCCAAGTTCTACCCATGCACTGTAATATAAAAACATCTTCATTTGGGGCGCCTGGGTGGCTCAGTTGGTTGAGCGACTGCCTTCGGCTCAGGTCATGATCCTGGAGTCCCGGGATCGAGTCCCACATCAGGCTCCCTGCTCAGCAGGGAGTCTGCTTCTCCCTCTGACCCTCCCCCATCTCATGTGCTCTCTCTCTCTCTCTCTCATTCTCTCTCTCAAATAAATAAATAAAATCTTTAAAAAAAAAATCTTCATTTGTGGACCAAGTGGAAATGAAAGGGAATCAACATTCATTTTTATATAATCTGAGTATGTATTGCTAGAGCTTTTCTCATACTAATTTTTCTTTTATTGTCTTTCTTTTTTCTTCTTATTTCCTCTTAATGTTTCAACCGTGGCATGGCAAGGGAACTGAGAATTTGAAATGCAACTGAAATGCACTTTTTTCCTTCTTTGTGTTTTTGGGAAAAAAATGAAATCCTTGCAATGACAGTGATTATTTTTATACAAAGTTTAATACAGCATGAATAACTTCCTTCTTAACCATTTTTTTAAAGAAACCCATGTTCAACAAAATTAACAGTTCATTCCAGTGCCTTCTAGGTCTACTTTGAAAGATTTTTAATGTGATTTCAATCAACTTAAAATTAAAAGCACGGGATTTCCAAGTTCAAAGAGACTTTAACATAGCCAGCCCACGTTGTAGATGAGAAAATTGAGGCCCAGACCACTTGGGAGCCTGGTTCCATTGCTAACCATAAGAACTCATCATTGCTTTTGTGGCTTGGCCATGTGCCTCCCCATAACAAGAAGGAGGAGCTCTGTGTTTTTTAGAATTGGGAAAATTGCCTTAGGCTTTTTATACATTTAAAAATAAAAATAGTCATGATAGGACCAAACTTGAATTTCTAAGAGAATTACTAAACTTGAAGATATGTGAAAAGAGATATATAAGATTTTTAATATTTTGTTTATCTTTTTGCGATGATACTGAAATATTTTGACATTAAGATACTTATAATGTATAACTGTTTAACAAGCATACTATTGTACTGCTGACTAGGTTGAACTGCCAATAGTTTATTTTTCTTCTTAGGGATAAATCTTACGTTAACTTTATTAAACGGGAGACAGATTTGGGAAAACCAGTGATGCTAGCAGTAACATCCCGTAGTCAGGTGCACGCCAGGCTTTCTTGGTCCTGCTGGTGTTCTGCTGACAGACACTTCTGCAAAACCGAAATGAGCAATCGAGAGACATAAGTCAGTGCTGAGATGACAAGACACTAACTCACCACCATGCAGTCACATCTCAGTCAAACATCAATTTGTTTTCCATATCCTCAGCATATATGCTAACATATAATGACATGCAGCTGAAAACACCCATTATTCACTATTTTATCATTCTCTGCTTTAGCCATTTATATTTTTTTCACAATAGGGGTCCTGAGGGCTCAGGGAAGGGGAAAGAGAAAGGTGGAATAAACAAATAAAAGAGCATAACAATTTTTAAAAATGCACAAGGAGTGAAAAAAAGGAAAGGTGATCAGAGTGTCAGCTTTCTTGCTGATGACAGCTGAATTGAAGGATGGGGCATAGATGAGCAGGAATAATGGGTTGATTAATAATGAACCCCAGAATTAGACTTAACTGCCCACTCCAGGCAGCTTGGAACAGCCCTAGTTCCCCCATGTGGGGGCCTCCCTATAAGATTGTGGTCAGCTCAGCATACTACGTGTGCTCTTGGGAGGAAGAGAAAAGGTGGGACGGAACCACACAAGCTTGTCATATCCTCCAATCCAGTGAGCAGATAAGTCACACCACCACCCCTGTGGGGAGAGGCAAGAGGCCAAGAGTTTTTAGGGAATGTCCCTCCCTTTGGAAACCATTTGAGTGGGAAATAAGTATGTATCATCCTGTGTGGATGAGAGAGGGGAGGTATCAAGGGACTGACCCTTTTGGAAGCCCAGTGACATGCCTGTGAAGTTAAATTCACTATGTCTGGGAGGTTGAGAGAATAAAAGGAGGTATAGGTAAAGCACCCAGCCCGGGGACTGGCACAGAGCGAATGCTAAAAAAATAGTCGTGATTCCGTTCAGTCTTTGTTTGGACAAATCCACATGCTCCTTCTTTGCCCTGTTTTGTTTGCCATCTCTAACCAGGTTTGTGATTTGGACAACCAGATGGATATGATGTCATCCTCTGGAAGAGAACAGATATGAAAAATATTAGAGTGGTGAGCAGTAGTGCATTTGATTTCTTATCTACTGAGCGTGAGGCATCTGCATCATAAATCATAGGCACATGGATTTATGATTTTTGTAAAGCAAAAGAACATTAACCTGTTAATTTGTAGCTCCATTTGGAAATTAAACTGTTAAAGAAAGCCCTGTACAGGGCTAAAGACTGACCCTGGAGAGCACCACATCCTGGGGAGCAGTGGAGGGCAGGACCCACAGATGAGCCATGGAGGAAATGAAGAGGCCAGAGAATAAGGAGGAAAACTAGGAAAGTGAGCAACACAGAAGTCAAGGAGAGCGTTCATTTCAGGAAGGAGGGAGGAGTCAACTGTGCCCAATGCTGCAGAGGAGTCAGGTAGGATAGGGAGGAAAAGGAAGAAAGGGGCCTGCAGAGAAGGCAGTAAACATCCTTCATTGTCAGTTACGGAGCATGTAATGTATGGCGCACTGTGCTACCTGCTCATGCGCAATATCAACTTAATTCTCAAAAACACTACCCCCATTTTTACAGATGAGGGAAGTAGGAGTCAGAAAAGTTTAGTAGCAGCTTGGCTTTAGGTCACAAAACTTAGAAGTCACAGAGCTGGGACGCAGACCCCTGTCATCTGACTCCTAACCACTCAGCTGCCCTCTCTTCCAGAAGACTTGCTTTTGCCCTGTGTTGGGTGAGGAAGCCAGAACACCGTGAGCTGAGGGGGAGCCAGGAGTGAGGGAAGGGTAAGAGAGGATGGCAGTTAGAGGAGGGTAGGCTGAGGTTTGTCTTGCTTTAGGACGGCAAAGACCTCAGCATTATTAGATGAAAATAGATGCCCAGAATAAAGCCAGGGAGTGAGGAGACACTCAGGATGTGTGTGTGTGTAGGGGTGGGACCTTAGGAAGGAGAGCCCCTTCTTCTGTGTGACAGGAGAGAGCAGAAGCAATTGGATGGATAGGTTCAGTGTCAGAACATTGATGAAGAACATCTCTTCTGATTGTTCTCATTCTTTCTCTCTCTCTCTCTTCCACTCCATCCCTTGTCCCACCACCAGCCCCCTCCTCTATCTGGAACATCCCACTTACCCTTCCATGTCCCGCTCTTGTCACTCTCCTGAGCCCTCAGACAGGATGGTTTGCTCTAAGCTTCCAGGGAGTACACGGCATCCATCCACCCATGGGCACTGCTAGGTGGGCCCAGCAGGACCCACCCACCCCACCCCCCACTGCTGGATGTGACTTCATGCTAAGTGAGCATGAATCAGTTGAGTTTGCACCTAAGACATGGTGCCCCTCTGTAGGAGCTTAGGGTTTGGAAAAGGACTAAGTTACACAAATGATTATAATATAAGTCCTATGGGAGAAGGACCATGAAAGAGAGATATGCAGAGTGCTGTGGACTTCAGTCCAGAGGGGGAATGCAGTGAGGGAGGCAGAAGGGTTTTGAGCTAGTTGTTGAAGGATGAGCATATTTACAACTGACAAAGATAAGGAATAGGCCATTTTACTTAGAGAAAGTAGCATGAGAAATGGCACAGAGCTTATTTGGGGAACACAGGATGGTCGTGTTTGGCTGAAGGAGGAAATATAGCTGGAGTGGTAAGTCCATGATGCAACAGGAGGACCTTGAGTGCTAGACTATGAAATTCTGTTCTTTTCAGCAGTCTTTTGGTCGCCAAGAAGTCGATCCTAAGAATTTATAAATCACACCTGCCATTTTCCTTCCAGAAACTAGGCCAGTATCCCTGTGAGTTTCAGGATACTAGTACCCACCCAGGTTCCCAGGAACACCCTTGAGCATATAAGTGAGGGCTGTGTTATCTCACTTGGACAGCTGCTGCCTGTGTCCTGGGGATGGGGGTGGGAAGAGGAGAGCTGGGGGTGGGCTTGCTCCTGCAGTGAGAGTTTTCTCATTACTTATACATCACTATTCTTAAGATCTATTTCTAGACAAAGAAATACAAAATAAAAACCTCTTTTTTCTTTCAGTTAAGAAAAAGAAGCCTAAACTATTAAATAAATTTGATAAGACTATTAAAGCTGAACTTGATGCTGCAGAAAAACTTCGTAAAAGGGTATGTTGATGTTTTTGTTTGGCGCAGAAACGTGCAATGAGTTAGTTGTTCAATAAATTCAGGTATTACTCTTGAATTGTTGTTACAAAATAATAATAATAAGAGAAGCAGCCCTTGAATAGAGTGGATTTTTCCCCAACCACATGAGCATTCCATGTGAAATGAATCAAGTAAAAGGGAAAAATTGCACCTGTGTGGCCCAAATAGAAGTAGAAGTAACATTTAGGCCGGCCGACTTGGGGTCAGCCTACCACCACCACCCGCCAGGTGTGGGGCTTTGGACAAAACACTTGGCCATTCTGAGCCTCAGTTTCCTTGTTTAAAAACTGAGAATAGTAAGTAATCTTCTTACTTGGTTTTTGTGAAGATCAGATGAGATTTTTTTTTTTAAAGCATCAACTATGTCAAATGCCATATAGGTGAACGTTTTTAACTGTATAGCACCTCAACACAATAAAAGAAAAAATAAGTTAGTCCAGGACTCTTAGGATAGTTCCTGTTAGGTGAAATGACATTGGGTTTAACATTCTTCTCACTAGGTGTTAATTTCAGGCACTTGCAGTCTTCAGGGTGACTATTGTATGGTTTGTGTTGTTATCAGTTAATTTGAAATATGACTTGCATGTGTTTCTAGATATTGCAGTTAAAAAAAATAACTTGATACTAGATTGAAGTTCTTGTTCTCTGACTCAGTCATATTCATCATCTAATCATCAGGTCAAACATTTATAATAATGCATTTAATAACACCTTCACTAACATCTGCTTGTTTTTGACAGAAATTTCTCTTTCTCTACCCTGTATTTGAATTAGACTTGGTGTCATGATCGTTAGTTTTCCTGTAATTATCCAGTAGACCTTGGCTGTAAAGAAGGGACGGGGGGATTGTAAGTGAATAAGCAACAACAAAAAGACACAGGTTAGGAACTGAGGTGGGACAAGAATATGCTTCCCACATGTTTATTGGAAACGTACCAGGAAGCACGGAGACTTCTGTAAGTAGTGTTAGGCAAGGTTCCCAGGCCAAGATTGGCTTACCGTCTTCAGCAGCCAATAAAAATGGAGTAACTCCAAAGACTATTGCAGCAGAGTTGTTCACTGTCCCTAAATTTAATCACTGGAAGGATTTCTGAGTCTATCTTGTTTAACTTCACAAAATGAAGCCACCTACTATTTGTGGGAAATTTGCATTTCTTAATGGAAGTGCAAGTTTCCCACAAATAGTGGATTTTTTCTTCTTTTTCTATCCCCTTGTTTGGCATCCTCCACTTTCTCTTTACTAAATGCCATATATGAAAGTGTGGGATGCCTATTTCACAGGTAACTTTGGGAATAAAGGACGAATGAATAGCTTTAGAGAAGGATTGTATGTAATTTTAATGAATGGGAAAGAAGGGCTCAGTTGTCAAGGGGAAGATAAGTCAATGGGACATAAAAGTGCTGGAACAGTCCATGGGGTATTCTCTGGTTCTTGCTTATCTGGAGAAATGATGAGGCATTCCTCCAGGAGCACCCCGAATCTCTAACAGAGTAAATAAGGGAGAAAGGAGTAGCTACAATTCTTGCTTCTGAAATAGCAGGGCGCCATATTTATTATTGACTGAATTATCAGCATAAGTTTTTTTAAGGTTATTTTTATGGCTGATATTTTCATATGATGCAACCGGTCACCTTGGAAGAGCCGAGGCCCATGCTGAGGTATGCCCTGGGCGGGGGGGAGGGGTGTCCAGTTTCAGTTCATGCCTAGCTTTAAGGACTACGCTACATGAAAGTACGAGGTCACTTTTTTTTTTTTTTACCTTTCTCCAGACATTTATTTCACTCATTTCTGGGTAATGCACATGGATTTGTTTGCACTGAGGAGAATGGAGGCTTGTGCATGCTCCGTGTGTGGGGGTGCGTGAGTGCTGAGTGTGCAGCTGCAGGGGGACACCTTGTTTAGGACAAGAAGGTTGATAAGTAAGTGCATTCTAGCTAATATCACGCCATTTGGAGCAAGGTTGTCCTCAGAGTTCAGCCAGTACGAGGTCACTTTTTTATTTTTCCATCAAAAATATACAGATCAGACCCTAGTTCAATCATGTGTTTTTCAAGAGTCATCTGTCTTGCTTAACACTCTCCTTTACCCCTAGACAAAAGGATTTGGGATGATATACTGAAATATTCCTTTATGTGCTAGAGTTATTTATTATTATTGTATTTTAAGTGAGAAAAGAGAGGGAGAAGGGAACACGTAATAAAGCCAGAGTAAGGTCAACACATGAAGGTTTGCATCACAGGCTCTGAAAGGAGCTTGGGATGAAGGGACACACTGTAGGCAGAACACAAAGGGAGTAGCATCATGAGATAAGATTAATAGTGTTTATCAAAGGAGCTGCTCTCCACCAAGTCCAGAGAGAAGCATTCTGCTGTGGGTCTTCATAAAGGGTACGCTGATGGATGGCACAGCTTCCTCCCTCTCATCACACCAGTGGATTCTGCAGTACATCTGTGGGGGCGTGTCTTAACGTCCATCAGCATGGCCCACTGGCTTCACGCCAAAACAGCGGGGCCCAAGTATGTGTCTCTCCAATGAGCTGTCTTAGTCCTTGCATAAAATGTAAGCTCTGTCGAAAGAGATGATTTTTAGGCAATTCTTCACAAGCTTTGTCTCTTGCCTTTAAGTTTTTCAATTAAGCAATAAACATCATAGCGTTCAGAGCTGTATTCTCCATTAAGATTCTAGGGAGGGGAAATTCTTCCAGACTAAAAGCAAACACATTTACTTTGCCAGCCTGCTGAGGTGAGAGCCGGGCTGACAGTCCCTTAGTAAGGCAACACAGCCTCTGTCGTAAGGGGATCGGAAGGATGCCTTGGTCAAGCCAAAATATTCCGTTATTTTTCTAATCTTGATGGCCAACTAAGGGAGTATCCAGAAGGAACAAAATGCTTAAGCAGATTTGTGACAAATATTGTTATTCCTATGTTTTAAATCGTAATGGTACATTTAGCATGATTTTCACAAAAATAGCCTCAACATTTGCAATTTAAGTTGCAGAAGGCATGTGGTAAGCTAAAAATGGTCCCTCCCCAAAAATATCCATGTCCTAATCCCTGGAACCTGTAAGCATTACTGTATTTAGAGAAAGGGTCTCTGCAGATATGATAAGTTACAGATCTTGAAATGGGGAGATTATTCTGGTTTATCCAGTTGGGCCCTAAGTGCAATCACATGTTTCTTTATAAGAGAGAGGCAGAGGGAAATTGGAGACAAAATAGGAGAAGGCACACAGAAGGGAGAAGGCAATGTGAAGACAGAAGTAGAGATTGGAGCAGTGCATCCATGATCAAGAAATGCCATCAAGGAGGCAAGGAACAGACTCTCCCCCAGAGCCTCTGGAGGAAGCATGGCTCTGCGAACATCTCGATTTCAGGAAACTAATCTGAGACTTCTATTCTCTGGAATAAATTTCTGTCGTTGCAGCCATCAAATTTCTGGTAATTTGTGACAACAGCCATAGAACACTAATCCAGATTTTGGTGCTGGGCAGTGGAGTCCTACTATAGCCAATACTTAAAAATATGGAGTGGCTTTGGGCTTGGGTAAGGAGGAGAGGCTGAAAGAATTTCGAGACGCATGAGAGCGAAAGCCTGGATTGTCTTAAGCAGACTGTTGGTAGAAATGTGGATGTGAAAGCTGCCCTTGGAGAGGGCTCAGAGGAGGTGAGGAGCACTGTAGAGCAAGCTTTATCGATCATCTTTGAGAATATACCTATCATTACAAGCAGAATTTCGATAGGCACTTCTGGCAAGAGCCAGAAGGAAATGAGGAACAGGTCATTGTAACTGGAGGAAAGGCAGTCCCCGTTACAGAGTGGCAGGAAACTTAACTGAATTGTATCTTATGGGCCTGCCGCAAAGCAAAACTTGTAAGCAAGCAATGAACTTGGATGTCTAGCTGAGGAGATTTCCAAGCCATGTGTCGAGGATGAGGCCTGGTTTCTTTTTTGCTGCTTCTAGTAAAATATGAGAAGAAAGTGATAATTAAGGAAGGATTTGTTAAAGAAAAAAAAGAGCCAGAACATGATAATTTGGGGAGATTTCTTGGTCTATCCAGATTGCAGAAGGTGCTACAATTCGAAAGTTCATTGTTGGGAAAGTGTACTCCAGAGAGAAGGCCAAGGGCGTGCTGGACATCCTTTTCCTGAAGAGAGTACATGTGTGATTCTTGGATCTACCCAACCGTCCAGCAGAAATCAGGAATAGAGATGGGACTATCCTGGAAGGGTCTGTGGGTGTGACTCTTGTCAAATGGTGTGAATCCCTGTGACAGGCACAAGAAACCCACAAGGCTTTTGAGAATATTATACCAGGAGAAGCATTGCCACTGGAAAGAGACACAGGACAAACTGGAAGAAGATACCAGATTACCAAAATCCTATAGGCAGGAAACAGGCAGATAAAACGAATCATGCTTTCGGTAGAAAGGAAAGATAACTCCAAGGGCAGAGTCTTGGACCCAGAGGCCAGAGACAAGGACTTGGTAGCCAGAGCCAAGAACCCAGAGGACAGAGCCTCAAGCCACAGACTTTGAAACCTAAGGATTCACCTGCCCGCATTTTCAAATGTAAGCTCTGTCGAAAGAGATGATTTTTAGGCATGGAATCAGTGATTCTCTTCATTTTCTTCTAATAAGAAGAAAAAGGGAAGTTAGAAGAAAGTGACACAGAAGAAGATATTTAACATTGAATTCTTCATCCCTTAAAAGTGGGTGGGGGGAGGGATGAATAGATAAAAAAAGAGGGTTTTTAGGGAAGTGAAACCAGTCTGCATGATGCTATAATGGTGGATACAGTCAGTATACATTTGTCCAAACCCATAGAATATACAGCAACAAGAGTGAACCCAAAGGTAAACTATGGACTTTGGGTAACTTTGATGTGTCAGTGTAAATTTGTTAGTTGTAACAAATGTACCACTGTGGTGCAGAATGCTAATCATGGGGGAGGTTGTGTGTGTTGGGGACACGGTGGGTAGATGAAAAATCTATACTTAATCTCGATTTCACCACGAACCTAAAATTGCTTGCTCTTAAAAAATAAAATCTTTACAGAAATTAATATCGTGAGAGGAAACTGTATTTTAAATAGCAATACAATCATTTCTGACAATACATGTAATGTAGAGTATGTGTTCCTGGCTTGATTTATCTCTACAACCGAGTCCTCGTTGTCTGCATTAACCTGCCTGTCGATCAGGTAAAAGGCTCTCATGGGATGGGCCCCATTATCTTGTGTTGCACACACATTCCCCACACACCACATGCTCTGTGCGGTGTCTGCCCGCGCTTTATCTGTGTTCCAGATGTAACTGTAACAGCAGCCCCGCAAGGTAGTTAAGTATCCTCATCCCCATTTTACAGATGAGGCACCCGAGGCAGAGTCATCAGTAACTGGCCATAAGTCCTACACCTCTCAAGTGTTGGTCTGGCTCTGGAGCCGGACTTGTAGACACTCCACTATGCATATGTTTTCCACCAACCCCTCAGCACCACTTTCAGGCAAGTGAGAGGAAAAGAAAACCTCCTTCTTCAATGATATCTTCCGAATGAGATGATTTTACGTAACTTTAATAGGGATGTTGCCTGACCTTTGACTGGGTAGGTCAACCCAGTCCATGTGGCTCTGCCAAGCCAACTGTACAGGACTACCCAGGACTACCCAGTTAGTCCTTAAAAGTGGGTGGGGGGAGTCCTGTACAGTTGGCTTGGCAGAGCCACATTGGTGAGGTAAACTTTGTCATGTGAAAACTCACTCAATGAACGTCAAAAAGCATAAAACCACAGCGAGCTTCCATTTATATGAGGAATGAATGGATTTACCAATTTAGAGGGAGCTGAAGTGTCTGTGAAACTTCACCTCAGAAAATCTGTCTCTCTCCCATGGTTCCCCGTATCCTTGACCGGCGGCCATCCGTTGGAAACCAGGGGACATTTTTTTCACCCTGTGGAATGGCCACGGATGGAGTGTCATGGGGAGCGGGTTCCTCACCCCCTGCCAAAACCCTCACCAAATTGACCTGTTCCACATCCTCTGTTTCTTTTCATGTCGTGGTGGTCAGGGACCTAGCGGAGGTGCTTGGACTATCTTCTTCAGGGTCCACATGAGCTTTGGGAGCGGTCACATGACACAGAGTCATGAGTTTCCCCCATCAACCAGACAAGCCAAATCAATCCAGGTGTTCAATGGGTGACAGGTACCACGAGCCAGTGGCCTTGTGACTCCTGCGAGTTTATTCCCCACCCCAACAGGTGCTTTAGACTTCTCATTGCAGACCCCAAGACATTCCGGCTGCCAGCAATATTTTTCCCCAACTTAAAAATCTAAGAATTTTCTTTAAGAATATAGTCAATAATATTGTAATAGTGTTGTATGGTGACCGACAGTAGCTACACTTGTGATGAGGATAGCATCATGTATAGACTTGTCTAATCACTATGTTGCATATCTGAAACTAATGTGACATTGTGTGTCAACTGTACTTCAATGAAAGAAAATTAAAATATAATGCATGTAGGAACTGTGCGTATAGAGGGAAAATGCAGTTTCTTTAACAAAGAGAGTACATCATTTGTCAGGTTTCTGTTATTAAAAAAAAAAATCTTCATTTTTACTTTTATGTTTTCCGAACTTAATTTTTTAAAATCTTAGATAAAACTGTCTTTAGACTCAGAATGGAATCCAGGAAATTTTGACAATTACTTGGTGACTATTAAAAAACCATATTGAATAACAGTATGCATCTGAACTTACTGCATTTATGTAACTGCCTCTTCCTAACAGGGAAAAATTGAGGAAGCATTGAGTGCATTCCAAGAACTAGTTCGCAAATACCCGCAGAGTCCACGGGCGAGATACGGAAAGGCACAGGTATTCGAAACCCCTCCTATGTAGAAAATGTTTTCGATGTCTTTGTGTTCTGTGTGATTGGATTTTTCACTGCCCACTATTTGCATTTCTCTTTGCCCTTCTAACTTATATACAGAGTCCATTTCTCATGCATATGTGTAAACTCAAGCAAGAAATACCGTTTTAAATAAGACAATTAACTATTGTTATTGCGTACTGGTGAATTTAGTAATGTTTTCCTGCTCTCGCTCCATCTGGCTTCTCTCTGGGTTTGAAAAGAAAAGAAAGAAGAACGCTTTTGTCCTTGATCTCCCATCACTGTCATGCCCCATACGGCCAAGCTTTCACTGTAGGCTCCTCCAAGCTGTAAGAACCTCGGTTTGGCAGCTAGAGACTGCAACTATGCTTAGGAAAGACTTGAAAATATAAAGTGGAATTATATTACCAGCTACCTTCTCACTATCTCCACTCCCTCATCTCCTTTCTTCCCTGACTTTCCCCATCTTCCAGCTCCTCATTTTGTGAAGCTTTTCCACGTTCATCTGTGGTTGCATAAAGCCACCATGTGCCATGTGCCCTGGGATTATCATAATGAACCCTCTAGAGGTCTCTGTCCTCATGGATCTTATGTTCCAGTGGGGGGTATTTTGAAAAGTTACTTCATCAAAAATTACTTAGAGAAAGCCCACTCCGTGCCAGGCCCTGTTCTAGACGCTGCAGATGTAGCCATCAGCAAAACATACGGAATTGTCATTGTAGTGACGAAGGCAGTGCAGGAGAGAAAACAAGTGAAATATATATGCTCGTTAGTGAGAAGTGCTGAGGAGAACCTAAAAAAGCAGAGTACCGCCATAGGATGTGTGAGGGAGTTGATATGCTCGATAGGATGTCAGGGAGAGGTCTACCGAGGAGGTGACATTTGAGCAAGGCCCTGAATAAATATATATAGCAATATATATTTAAGGATATTATAAAGTGTTAAACATAAATATATTAGATCACCTTATGTAATATATATCATAAAGAAAAGAAGAGCATACCCATTAAGATTTTTCTGGTTGCGAATGATGTGAGTTGAGGGTGACAGGGCAGAGAGCACTTTAGATACTTTGACCAGAAAAGGCCTCTCTCCTGAGGTGTGACGCGTGGCTGAAATGTGACAAGGGAGCTGAAGGAGCTGTGCAGGCAGAGGGAACAGCGAGGGCAAAGGCCGTGATATGGGGAAGTCATGTTGGCGTAAGAAGCTCAAGAACAGAAAGAAGGGCGTGCTGAGGGAGGGCAAAGTGGGACAAGTGAGGCCAGGGCCTCACAGATGATATTCTCCATGCCCTGGGAAGCGTTGGAGGGTTTGTGCATGGACTTGGCCATCTTGTTTTTTCATAAAGATTGTTTTGGTTCCTGGGTGGGGAACAGATTAAGGAGGCAGAAGTAGAAGCAAGAAGCATAGGGGACTATTACAAGTATGCTCAAGGCGCGGTAGCATGGACTGTGGCCATAGCCGAGGAGATGGGGAAATGGCGGGGAGGGCTTCATGTTGGCTTAGGTGTAAGGGTCAGGGGAAGACAGGACTGGAGTCCTGGGTTTTGGGTTTGGCCAAATGAGGACTGAGAGAAAGAGATGGTTCCTGACAGAGAAAAACTGGTAGAGGAACAGGTTTGGGGAGGTGTGAAGTCAAGAATTCGCTTTTCGTCCTGTAAAGTTTGTGATGCCTCTTGGACATTCAAGTGGACATGTCAAGGAGACATTGAATTTATGAAGTCTGGAATTCAGGATAAAAGCCAGGCCTGATACGCAATGTGATTGGCAATGAAGCTCCCACAGTCCGGCCTGGTGGGATGAGATTCTCAACCCTACTGGGAGATGATAGGTGCAGAGCTACAAAAAATTTCCAGACCCAGGAGAACCTGACAACTCCCGTTTGTCTGGGGTCAGTTCTGTGACTTCTATACTGCACTCACACAGGAACTGACATATCTGTGGATAAAACAAACATGCTTTGCTCTGAACTAAAGGTGGCAACCACTTGTTCCAGATGCTCAGATTCTTCTTATCTCCCTATTGAAAACTTATTAATTAAACTTTACTAATTAAATTTTAATAAATTAAGGTTGTGAAAAATTAACGCAAATAAATTCCTCCTATCCATGGAACAGACCAGGATACCAGGGGTAGCAGAGAGCAATTATATCATTTTTGTAAATGAGTTTGGTCAATAATCCTCCAAAATTGCTAAATTGTGTTGCTCTAAAGCAAGAGAGTATGTGTTTCTTATCAAAAGATCATGCCTGTTCAAATAAGTGATAAGTTTCCTTACTAGTATTGGCAGTCATTTGATTAAGAAAACATATTAACTAGGAAGAATAAAGATTGATGCAAATGTTAATTATGGCAAAAATTCTTTGTGCTTTAGAATTTTTCTTTGTATGTGATAGTAATTGTGGGTGCCAAAATCCAAATAAATGTACTTTCACACATGGTGATTGCTGGATTTATATCTTTATTTCACTGTAGGAATTTGAGAGATAGGCCTCAGGCAATATTTTTTATCTCTGAACTATTATGCTACAAGGTGTTGTTGATATTAATGTGGCATAAAGCAAAATTTAGGCATGGTAAGTTAAATTTTAATAGAGTAATTTAAAAGAAATTTTAAATGCATAGAAGTTTTAAAAATCAGAGATCAAAAGAAGCTGGATTTTTTTTTTTTTTTTTTTTTTTTTTTTTAAAGATTTTATTTATTTGAGAGAGAGAATGAGAGAGAGAGAGAGAGCATGAGAGCAGGGAGGGTCAGAGGGAGAAGCAGACTCCCTGCCGAGCAGGGAGCCTGATGCGGGACTCGATCCCGGGTCTCCAGGATCATGACCTGAGCCGAAGGCAGTCGCTTAACCAACTGAGCCACCCAGGCGCCCCAAGAAGCTGGATTTTATAGGGAGGAATAAATGATGACTTTTTCATCCTTTGTTTGCAAATTACACAATTACGCTGGAATATCCCAACGAATTTTTTTTTTAATACCCCAGCAAATTTATAAAATTCAGCAACATTAAGTTAAATACGAACTACAGTTTCTGAAGCAGCACTGACATTGTCTGATTCCTGGGATCACTGTGAAAATCAATTTTGACCAAGTTCTCTGAACATCAGATACAACATCTTAAATTATAAACTCAGTTCACTTTATTGTCTTACACAAACCATTAATGCCTCTGAGGCAGAAAATGACACATCTCCTAGGAAGTTTGGATGGTTGAATTAGTTCAAGTCAACAAAAGGCTTTGTGGTGTTAACATCCTGGAACAAATGTTCAGTTTCTGCCCAAATCACTTTATGTACGGATGCTAAACTGATAACAATAAATCTGTACGACTTTGATATTCAAAGCCAAGTCTATTACTTTCATTCAAAAAAATTTAAGATGGAGATGTCATTTTAATACTGAGATTTTCCCAATTCTGGAAGTTGTAAAATGTTTTTACTTCACTAAAATGAAAAAATTTGAGATGGGTGGAGGGGAGGGAACAAGGTATATAAATTGTATCATCTTCCTGTATTTTCAGATTGAGTTTAGTCTGGTATTTATTCCAATTTCTGTAAAGAAGGATTACCTTGGTATTCATTTGTCCTTGCACTAACCTTGAGGAGACCCTCCAGCTCCAGGACTCCATCATTCTCAGAAGTCATCTATGAATAATCATGTTTTAGGGAGTTAACTCACCATAGCCAAACTCACAAGAAACTGATGCCTAAACAGAAAAGCTGGCATATGAATATACCGACGGCCAGAGGGGCAGGATGACCAGTGTGGGTCATTGACATTGGACTTTCTCTCCTGGCAGATAAGTCTATAATGTAGACAGACCATTTACAGATATGAACAGATAGTGGTATCTCCTGAAGCTTTTTTCTATCAAGCAAGGGTGAACTGACCTTTTTTAATCTAGACATTTTTGTCCTATCACTTTTTCTTTATCATAAGCCTGTCCACTTCTCTCTTTCACCACTGTTTCCATCCTAGCCCTCATCATCTCTTGGGAAACTTACCTAATCAGTACACATAAGAAGTTATTTCTTTGAAGTGTTATTTTCTGAAAAGCTCTCCACAGATATTATCAATTTGTGCAGATTCTTACTAGTTTTTGATTTGGGATTGGGAAGGAATGCATCGTTTTTTTACCATGCCCTCAAATTGTGGAGTTGTGCTTTACTTTGGTTCTATATATTGACTGCAGCACACACTTTATTTTAAAAAGGTAAACATGTTAAATAGGATATTCTGAGAAAAACATTTTATATGTGACTTTTTTTAGCCTCTAATTGGTATCATTTTTCCTCAAGTGGTAATCTTCAAATTGTAGTTTACGAAATCGGATGAGATTTTGCCTACCATTTTACACATTCGCCTCTTTATCACTCTAGTATTTCACTCCCCATTCTCATTCTCAGTCTCCAGTGAAGAATCTTGCTTATTTCACTAAGAAAATAAAAGTATCCAAAGAGAACTTCCACATGATCCCACTACAGCACTCCCAGCCTACCTCCACCTGCTCCCTATGCTCTGCCTTCCCGCCTGTTAGCATGGACGCACTGTTCTGGCCCCCTCTCCTATCCTCTCTCACCTGCTGAAGGAGAGCATGCTGATTTTTGTGTCTACTTCTGTATCATCACATTTTCCCTCTCTACTGACTCTTTTGCATTAGCTTAGAAGCATGCTGTAATAATTCCCATTGTTAACAAAAACAAAAAACCTCTCCCTGGTCTCCACATTCCCCTCCACCTACTGGCCCATTTCTCTGCTTCCCTTTGAGGGTTGTCTGCACCTCCCTCCCTCCTGGTTTCCTCTGATCCTGCTCCATTCTATTATGGTCCCCAGTTGTCCTGTAGAAATGCTCTTGCCGGGGCCATGAGAGGTGCCATATTGCCCAGTCCAGCATCATGACCAAGATGCTCAACCTGATGGCCCTTCTAACATGACTGATTACTCCCTCTTGATACCTTTTGTCCCTTAACCTCCAGAACACTTTTTTTGTTATTTTCTTCTTAACCTTTCTTTCTCGGTCCTTTTTGCGGGCCCTCCCCTGTCTTTCTGACTTCTTTCCTGAACCCCAGACGTATATATGTATTTTTCCATCCAGCATCTCCCCTTGGGTACCTAATAGGTGTTGGGTTTAATACATCCAAAATGGAACTCCTGATTCTGAATGCCAACAAACCCTGTCCTCCCATTCTCAGGGGATGGCAGTTCCATCTGGGAATCACTCAAGCCAAAACCCTTGAATTTATCCTTGACTTCTCTCCCTCCCTTTCTGTCTCATTTCAGCCCACCTGCAAATCTGTTGACTCTGACCTTCAAAATGTATCTATAATCTACCTACCTCCTACCACCATAATCCAAACCATCCTCATCACTAGATCTGGGTTCCTGCTAGAGCATTCTAACTGGCCTCTGTGCTTCTCCACCACCCCTTCGGGCTGTTCTCCATCCCACTACCAGCATGATCCTTTCCATGTACGTCAGATCATGTCAAAAACCCCTGGTGTCTTTCCATCTCACATGGAGGTAGTCTAATGGACTTGGCAATGGCTTACCACGTTCTTCATTACCTGACCACCACTCCTCCACCAGTCCCCTCCTTGCCCCCCTCCTGCACCAACCTTTCCTCTCCTCCTTACTTCCCTGCCCAGGACCTCACTCTTGCTGTGTTCTCTGCATTGGAATGTACTTCCCCCAGATAGCCTCATGCCTCACTCCTTCCCTTCTTTCAGGCCATCCCTGGTCGTCCTGCCTAAACTAACTCTTCCTACCACCCCTCTGCCGGCACTCCTAAGCCTGCTTCGATTTTGTCCCCAGCGCTGTGGCCACCAGACACATAGTACTCGGATTTGTTTATTGTCTTTTTCTTCATAATGAAGCAGAACGGGAAAAGGGCTTTATCTGTTTTGTTTACTTTGCCTGCCGCATGGCTCTCGGATGAGAGTTGTTGAATGAATGAGTGAACCTTCAAACTACTGAGAGACCAGGAAGTCCGGACTGGAGCCCTGTCTATGTAATATGAATGTGTAGCATGATACAGATCTCCATCAACCCAGCATAGATTAATTATTCTTGCTTTTATATTTTTTTCTCATCTGTAGCTTGGTAACTAACTTATCTTCACGTTATTGAGATAGCACGTTGAGTTGCTTTTCTCTGTTTGCTTTTTAATCTCTCGATAAAGAGAAAATTTTAATCTGTCTCAAATTGCTTTTCACGCGTGTCCAGAAATTAACTTTACATGCATATTTTGGGTGATTACAAATACAGCATGTCATGGGACATTTATCCATTGTGGGGACTTCTTCTAGTGTGAAGATGATCTGGCTGAGAAAAGAAGGAGCAACGAGGTGCTGCGTGGGGCCATCAAAACCTACCAGGAGGTGGCCAGCCTGCCCGATGTCCCCACAGACTTGCTGAAGCTGACCTTGAAGCGACGCTCAGACAGACAGCAATTTTTGGGTAAGACAGAATAAAACTTAGTTCAGCACCAAATGCCATGCTGTGTACTCTTAGGTGAGCTTAGTTACCTAGGAGGGAACTTGAGTTTCGTAACTTATTTCAGGTAACTTAGCCGAATGGGTTCTAGACAGAAATGGCGGTCCTAACCTTAATACTTACAAAGATGCAGACGGTATTTTACCACCTTTTCCTCACTAACCGCCCCCCCCACTCCCAATTTTAAAGTTGAGGCAGATGGGATGCTGGGAGGTTGGATAATTTGCCTAAGGAATCACAGCTAATAAATGAGTGGGTCTGAAATAGAAAACTCTTCCTGTTACACCAAACTCTTTGCTCTCTTAACTATGAAGAACTGATTCCTGGAGGTTGAAATTATCAGAACAGTTTTTATAAAAGATGGAATATTAGGAGTTCCAGACATTAAAAATTTTGCCTGTAAAGTTTGACTCTAGACCAAGGAACATGATAGGAAAAAAAAACTTATTAAAATCACTAAGTAAATTTGAGCAGCATAAAGCATCCTCTCTGACTGACCCAGGTGCCCATGAAAGGCAAGTAAGACTAGCCCTAACCTAACTTCATTATGACCAGGCTTCTGATTCCCTCCCACCTAACCTGTCATCAGGAAACCAGACGGAAGAATCTAGGCCATGTGTAACTGCTCCGGTGGGTACGAGCGGCTGGGTACGTTACCGAGACAGTTACTGATGCCACTCGGAGAGGCTCATATAAGTGACACTGAAGGCCAGCTAACCCTGTTACCAGTTTTCTGAGGGATAGGGTTAAGGGTAGTTGTGTCACTTTAGTAAATGACCAAAGTCTGGTAGGAGCAGAACCCAAGGGATGATTAGAAACTGGAAGAAAGGGTCCGTTAGACTTCTATGCAAAAGGGCCAGTCCAGAAGAAGGAAAACAGACGGCACCCACATAAGATGGAAAAGACAGGGCTGGTGCTCAGGGGAAGCACTCGCCTTGGGCACAAAATTAGTATCACTGAGCTTTCCTCTTGCCTCAGGCTCCAATATGGCTTGGTTAAGCATTGTTTACTTATTCTGTCCTTCAAATTTTGATACTTTGTTCATTGTGGATTTTTTTACATTAATTTTGATTTTTAGGAAGAATGCATAAAAGTACCACGCCTCTGGGTGACTGAATTTTGGGCAGCCTCTTAAACTTTGCATTGAGCACCTCACTTGCTTCACCTTATTCCTGGACCTGAGGGAAAGACTGCCTACAAATACATCTAACCCCCTTCCGCAACCATCCTTCAATACTTGAATATAGTCTTTTCCTCCAAATGAGAATGAGGCAAGTTCATGAGAGGAGGCTCTATGAGGAGGGGATTGTAGGGAGAAGATTTTATTGAAGGTGACAAGGTGGTGAAGTTTACTCCCAGTATAACAGGGTTGCATGATGCAGAGTAAAAAGTTCGGGGAGGGCAGCAGGCGAGATGTTTACCCGGGCCTTTGCAGTGGTTAACAGGGGAAGTGTAGGAGCAGAGGAAAATTATGAACCTAAGTTGGACAGATAGTGGGGAAGGGAATGTAAGAAAAGTAGAGTCAGATTTGTGAGTGAGGGAATGAATCACCAAGCGAACCAATCCAAGATCGGCTAGTAATGGGGAGAAGGCCATGGGATAAGCTGGTGATGTTTTATGCCAAATAGTTTTATCTGTGATCAGGACACACCTGCATTAGCTTATTGGTAATCCTCTCATACTCTTGGCTAATACTTAGTTTGTGGGCAACTGAGCCCTTTAGGGAATGAATTTTATCATGTATACTGGTCTTATTTTGCACATTTTCCCATATTCCATTTATTACCAACTGTGGTGAGGAGGAATGACAGCTGGCCCCAGAAATTTTAAATTTCCATCACATAGCCTTAAAAATTGACCAAGGCTGGGGTTTTCACGATTCCTGTTGTGCATAGCATCCTATCATCCACCAGAGGGTCCCATAATACCAGATGATGTCTTCTTGCTCCTCGACTAGGTCATTCATTACCTGGAGGTGAGGACACTTAATTAGAACCAGGGTTAGCAGTATACCCCAGTGCCTTTTCAAGTTTCCCACAGGGAGCTACACCCAAAATCTGTTAGACTTTTTATTTGTTCTCTGTTCATAATCTTGAAGTTAATTGTAATAAGCCAAAGATAACCCAGTGAAACAATTTTTTTACAAGGAATTGATAAAACTTTTAGAGGGAATTTGACATAAGATAAATGTTGGTGAACTCAGAAAATAATTTGTCTTTAAAATGTTTATAATCAGGGGTGCCTGGGTGGCTCAGTTGGTTAAGCAACTGCCTTCGGCTCAGGTCATGATCCTGGAGTCCCTGGATCGAGTTCCGCATCGGGCTCTCTGCTCGGCGGGGAGCCTGCTTCTCCCTCTGACCCTCCCCCCTCTCATGTGCTCTCTCTCTCTCATTCTCTCTGTCTCAAATAAATAAATAAAATCTTTTTAAAAAAATAAATAAATAAAATAAAATAAAATGTTTATAATCAGTATTATATTCAGGATCTACTTATAGGAGTTACTGGTAATCTTTGTAGCTGCCTGATGAAATCCTAAGAAGCCATCAGTGTATAGAGTCAGATTTCAGCTGGTCTTTGGGCTCTATTGAATAGTCTCTCTTGTCTCTCGTGCTTTGTAGACTCAATACAAAGATGTACATGATCTGTTTTTATTTTTGTTGAGTTGTTGTTGTTGTTGTTGTTGTTTTCTCTTCCCACCAAATCAGGTCACATGAGAGGCTCCCTGATTACCCTACAGAAATTAGTTCAACTGTTTCCTGATGATATGTCTTTAAAGAACGACCTTGGAGTGGGGTACCTCTTGATAGGGGATAACAACAATGCTCAGAAGGTCTATGAAGAGGTAAGCAGATAGCAGTCTCCTATTGACCACATCCAGTTGTTTTGAGCATGAAGTTTTAACGTCACTGGTAAATTGCATTTATAATGCCCAACCTCTCTCTTTCTTTACTTTAAATTAAGTTAAAGAGAAAGTTAGTATTCATACAGTTGACATATTCTAAATTTTGTCTTCATCTCCTGTTTTGCCTTAATCAGAAAATTTTAAATTTTAGTTAGCACTTGGTACATCAAAACCTTCAACTTATTATTGTGATAGTTTTTTTATTTTACTTTTATTTATTTATTTAAGATTTTATTTATTTATTTGACACAGAGAGAGACAGCGAGAGAGGGAACACAAGCAGGGGGAGAGGCAGAGGGAGAGGGAGATGCAGACTCCCTGCTGAGCAGGGAGCCTGACGTGGGGCTCAATCCCAGGACCTTGGGATCATGACCTGAGCCGAAGGCAGCTGCTTAACGACTGAGCCACCCAGACACCCCTGTGATAATTTTTTTTAATAAATTTTAAAGATTTTATTTTTATTCATTTTAAGAGAGAGAGAGAGAGAGCGCTCCTGTGTGCACAGGTGCATGCGCAGGGAAGGGCAGAGGGGGACGGAGAAGGACAGCAGACTCCCCCGCTGAACACAGAGCCCGATGCGGGGCTCAATCTCAGGACCCTGAGATCACGTCCTGCGCCGAAATGAAGAATCCACAATTAATATACTGAACCACCCAGGTGCCCCTATAATTGTGATAGTTTTAAAACTTTGTATTTATCAGTCCATAAACACCTTTTCTAAGAGTGTGTGCTTCATGATAGGAAATAGAACTCAGTTTTTCCATAAATGTAAAAACACATAACCTTTTCCCATATTTTCACCAAAAGTCTAGTCTAGAGAGAGACTGTGGAGCAGGGGCCCTTCAAGCATGTGGAGTAAATTACTCACCTTTTGGAGGGCAGTAACTCTTTGATCCTCTAGCAAGGATGCCTTTGAAAGGATTTCTACCTTATAATGGTTATTTTTAATAGATAACCTCCAAGTTACAAGTAACTATAAATCTAGGAAACTATGTCTCCTTCCAGTAATGAGGAAATTCATTTGGAATAGAATAAACAGGATACCCGATGAACTTCGAAGCTGGAGAAAATTAATGCCTCCATAAAAGAAAGGTGAACACATTTACCTGTTATGCTTTAATTTAAGTGTTTTGGTCAGTGGTTTTCAAGCTGGCGTATTTTACATCAAAATGCTACTACTCAGTGATAGCCAATATGATTCCTCTGGTTTAAAAGTGCTGTCAAGTGCAGTGAATTCATACTCCATCTAGGGACTGGGGCCACTCACAGAGGGGTGCTTTCCTGCTTTTATTGTTATGGAGTCTTAATTGAAAATCATCAAATTTCAGAACAAGTTTCTCTTCATCCTTGTAATTTTTCTCTTTTCTGAGAGAAGAGAAAAAAGACTTTTGCTTTTTATAGCATGTCTAATATCTACATTAAGTAGATTGATCCTGCAGTGTTGAAAATGTGTGTCATTCACTAAAGTACCTGTTCCAGGTCATAAAAGAAGTCCAGGTGGGGCGATGTAGTTGCTAATGGCCAAAACCTAACACTTAGTGCCCTGAGTTGCAAAGTTGGTTTAAGGGAAATATCATGTATCTCACGATTCAGGATCATATGAATGTAAGAATTGGCCAACTGTATCAGATATACCCATTATTCTGCCACTTCCAAAAGCCTCAAAGATGAAATTGTAGCCTCCCTCCCTCTCTCCTCCTTTACTTCCTTCCTTCCCTCCCTCCAAAAACGTGATCAAGTGTTAACTGGATACCAAGCACATTTGAGATCAGGGCAGGATCTGAAAGCATACTAGGTTCTCCCACCCACTGTGGATTTGTCCTTCCTCAACTTTTCAGAATGTTCCCTGAATATATTCACTGTTTTTACCTGATAATAGATCTCAGATATGTGAAACGTTTTAATTCACTGGAAAAATAAAATTTATCTGTTGTCATTTATATGTTTGAAATCATAATCTCATCTGAGTAAGCATAACAAGATGTGGAAAGTCTAAAATAGGGCCATATTATACAATCGAGTGGGTTTCTTTTTAAAGAGCATTATTTGAAAATATGTGTGGGATTTGCCTTTTATTCCCTCTTCCCACTTCTAATAAGCTGTATCTAAGGCATTCTTTGTCATTAACTGAAGTTTATCCTGATATGTTAATGTCTCAAAGATCATTTTCAGAAAACAGTTGACTGTAATTTTATACTTTTCTTCATGTTGATTTTTACCTTTGATAAATTATAAAAATCACTGGGGGTGCCTGGGGGGCTCAGTTGGTTAAGTGTCTGACTCTCGATTTCAGCTCAGGTCATGATCTCAGGTCCTGAGTTTGAGCCCCGTGTCAGGCATCTCACTCAGTGGGGAGTCTGCTGGAGATTCTCTCTCTCCCTCTCCCTCTGTCCCTCCTCGGGCTCGCTCACTCTCTGTCTCACTCTCTCTCTCTAAAAGAAATAAATCTTTCTAAATAAATAAAAATCATCGTTGGTTCTCTTCCTGGGTTTTTTGTTTGTCTGTTTGTTTTGCTGCTCTAAGTTTCAGCGAGATTGCTTTACAATGGTT
The DNA here is from genome assembly GCF_002201575.2 of Neomonachus schauinslandi. Classification (NCBI taxonomy): domain Eukaryota; kingdom Metazoa; phylum Chordata; class Mammalia; order Carnivora; family Phocidae; genus Neomonachus; species Neomonachus schauinslandi. Next base: position 118,896,602 of record NC_058406.1, on the reverse strand, counting down.
TGATGCAGATTGCTGACACCTGTAGTTTTGGAGGTGGTCCTGTGTCCCCCTTTGCGTTAGCAGCAGGACGAGTGACCCAAGCCACCCATGGTCTAGAGTCAAGCAATTTCCTGACTTTTCTGTCCACTCACTCCTCACATATATCCATTCTCTTAGTCCACACGTGTTTATTGAAGCCCACACACCCTAGCTTGGGAAATGGTAGTTAAGGAAATAAACATATGCTGTGCCCTCATGGAGTTTCAGCCTGATACCAAATCACAAATTTCTGTTAATTTTCCCTTCTGAATATCTTCCAGATCCCCTCCCTTTTTAACCCCAGCACTCATCATCTCTTACCTAAACTAGGGTAGATTTATCCTGTGCAGGCTTGCTGTCCTCCAGCCTTCATCAACATAAAACACAAATCTGACCATCCCACACTCGGCTTGGACTCCTCACTGGCTTCCCCGCCCACAGCAGTGGTCTTCAAACACGTTCGGCTGCCTACCCTTCCGGTAAAACATACTCCAGCAAATACCTGCGATATGTATGTTTAAGTATTTATGTATTATGTTTATGTAATAATATAGGATATACATTATATAATAATGTGTGCTGTACATTGTAATAGGTACATGCCCCCAAAATAAGTTTTAAGATGAAAGGAAGTATTTTAAATACTTTTAAATTTCATTTAATGGCAAAAAAAAAAAACCTAGTTACTAAAAACTTTCTCTTTTATTTATTGATTTAAACTTTTTAAAATTCTCTTTTCTGACTATAAAATTTAAGAGAAGCTTAATGCAGACAACCAGGGAAACAGATTAGCACAAAAGGCAGACATCATCTGCAGCCTCATTCTCACGTACAGACTTACCATGATAAACATGTGGTATGTGTCCTTCTAGTCTCTTCCATACACAGAATACTTGTCTTTTTCAATTAAATTAGTATATATGAATCATATCATCGCAAGAATTTTTATAAGTAAATAAAAATTCTTCTAGAACGTAAGTTTTAGCAGCTTCCAAGCATTGATCTTAGGGCTGTATCATCACTAAGTAAACCACTATTGTTGGATAAGATATTTCTGATTATTTTGTTGTAATAAACAATGCTGTGGTGAACATATATGTGCATATAGCTTTATAAATTTTTTTGTTGAAGTATAGTCGACACACAATGTTACAGTAGTTTCAGATGTACAACATAGTGATTCAACAACTTGATACAGGACGCTGTGCTCACCCCAAGTGTAGCTACCACCTGTCACCGTACAACACTGTTACAATGCCACTGACTATATTCCCTATGCTGTCCCTTTCATCCAGGTGACTTATTCATCCCATAATGGGAGTCTTACCTCCCACTCGTCTTTGCCCATCTTGCCCATCCCTGCAGCCCTGTCCCCTGTGGCAGCCACCAGTCTGTTTTGTGTATGTATGGGGCTGTTTCTGCTTTATTTTGTTTGTTTGTTTTGTTTTTCAGATTCAACATGTAAGTGAAATCGGTATTTGTCTTTCTCTGTCTAACGTCACTTAGCATAATACCATCTAGGTCCATCCATGTTGTCACAAATGACAAGATCTCATTCTTATTCTTTTTTATGGCTGAGTAGTGTTCCATTGTGTATATATGCCATATCTTCTTTATGCATGCCTCTATCAGTGGACACTTGGGCTGCTTCCATAGTTTGGCTACTGTAAGTAAGGCTGCAGTAAACATAGGGGGGCATATATCTGTTTGAATTAATGTTTTCATTTTCTTTGGGTTAAATACCCCGGTAGTACCCAGTAGTGAAATTACTGGATCATGCGGTAAAAAAAAAATTGATATTTTGATAATATTTATATGCAATACTATTTGTGATTATATGATTTTTGGTTTTTTGCTGGTGCTGTGTCATGCAAAGAATTTGTCCCAAAAGCAGAAATGTCAGCTATACCACTTTTTTGTCATTGTCTCTGCTGTGTGTGTGTATAAAGAGACAGAATCTATACAATATTATTAATGTTAATCTCAATTTGATTTTCTTAGAAATTTTATAAAGCCACTTGTCATGTCAGGAGGCTTTGTTGATTACCACTAGATAATACAAGCCACACATTCGTTGTGCATCTATGTGTAAACTGTGATAAGCACAGGACCTTTTGTGATTTGCCTCCTGGCCCCTTTTTCTGGTCTCATTCCCTTTTGCTGTTCCTGGTCCATTATTCTTTTTTTACTCACTTTCTCCTGTGCCTTGAATGCCTCCTCCCCCAGGGTCCCCCATCTTCCCTTTGCTTGGTGAACTCCTCTATTTATCCCTAAACGCCTCTCAGACCTTGCTTTTGCCACACCAACCCTAGAGTGAGCTGGGTGCTCCTCCTCTTTACCCCCTGCATGCCTTGTGCCTATTGCCATGGCTACACTTACCATATTGTATGACCACTGTGTGCTTGCGAATCTGTCTTCCTCCCTTGACTGAGACATACCTTGAGAAAAGAGAGTATATCTCTTTTATGTTTCTATGTCCAGACCCTAGAAGAGCTCTGTGTATTCTAAAATATCTGGCAAATGAATACATTTGTTAATTACTTGAGAGGATGATTGTCATCTGTGTATCTGCAATCATTGCAATAGGCCCCTCATAGTTTCGCTGGCAGAAACGTGACTGGCCTCAATTCAGTTCAATTCCAGAAGTATTTATTGTGCTTTTGCTCAGCATCGAGCTCAGTTAACAGGTGCTTGGAAGGTGAAGAAGAAGCAGAGTCTGTGCTTTCAGAAATCTGGTTAGGAGGAAAGCCCGGCATGCACTCAACCATTCAGTTACTATAGCTTTCTTGATGACCTGCCATATGCTGGGCACCGTACTAAGCACTGGGGGATCAGCAGTGAGTGCAACAGACAAAATCCCTGCACAGCTTACATCTTAGTGGGAAAAATAAAAGGATGAGAAGTCAAATGGTGATGAGCACTATGAAGAAAAGGAATCAGGATAAAGAAGTCAAAAGGGTGATTAGTGCACAGGGGATTGGTTCTGTTCTATATGGAATGGTTGGGGGTTGGCTTCACCAAGATGGTGACCTCTGAGCGAAGACTTCATGAAGGTGAAGGAGTGAGCATTTGGATATCTGGGAGAAGAGTGTTTGAGGCAAAGGAGTATGCACATGCAAAGGTCCTGAGGCAGGGGCGCCTTTGACTTGCTGTGCAGCAGCAGGGAGTCCAGGGCGCCTCAGGGCGGGCTTAGAAGAGGAGGCCAGAGACGTATAGAGGCCCAGCTCAAAGGAGGCCCAGAAGACTGTCCCTAGAACTTGGTCTTTTACTCTGATTGAAATGGAACCCATCTGGGTTCTGAACAGGGGAGAGATGGGGTCTGACTGAGGATTTAGTGAGCTCATTCAGGGTCCGCTGTGGAGGTTGGGCTCAGGATAGCAGGACTGGGGGTGCAAAAGGTCCACAGTTAGGAGACTTGTGTGAGAACATAGGGGAGAGGTAACGAGATGGGAACCAGGGTGGCAGTGGTGAATATGGTGGCAGGTGCATGATTCTGAATATATTTGGAAGGTAACGTTGACTGGATTTGTGAATGGATGAGGTACAGGACCACATAAAAACTGAAAAATTCTAAAGTATCAGCAGTGTGCACTGTGGGCTCTTCAAGGGGAGGGGGCCCCTCTCCTGAACACTTGGTCCTGTGTAAGGAGCCCATGGTGGGTGCAACTCCCCTGTCCCACTCAGGCTGAAGGATGAAGAGAAGCCACAGGATATTCAGGATATCCATCTTTATATTCACTCTACTCAAATCTTCTTCATCTTTCACTTTTGTTCCATGCATTAGTTTGTCTGTGCAGCTTCACAAGTTGAATGTTGTTGTTTTGATTTCCTACTGCTAATACTTAATTTAAAGACATTCTGCATAATTTATCTTTAATCATAATAAATGCATATGATAATAAACAGTGATTTGACTTATATTAAATATTTACTTGGGTTTTATCACAGAATATTGGATTTGCTCATCACTTTATCCTCGGTCCTTAAAATGGTCTGGGCGTTCAAGAAATTATTGTTAAATGAATGGATCATGATATATTACAAATGCAAATCTAAATTTGCTCTTATTTTAAGGCAATATGTAAAGTAGGCATATAAACAAATATATGATAACCATTCAGAGTTGACTTTAAATACAACAAATTTAAAACCGTTTTTTACCCTGATCACTAACAAAATGTTGAGGTCATAAAGGTTGACAGATACTTTGCTGATTTGCATTGTTCAATCAGTGCTTTCATGGTCATTGCCTTTTCATTCATTTCTTCCTTCTCGAAAAACTGATGTATAGATGTGCAAGCATTTTGAGTTGATGAGAAATGGGAGCATTTAAACCTAATATTGCAATGAGACAAAACACTAGTGTTTTAAGCTGTGACATCATAATCTGCTCCAAGCACAGCAAAGCTAATTAAAATTTGTTTTGACAGCCATTTGTAGAATTTGTAATCAGTTACAATAGTTTTCTGTTTCCTTTGAGTTTAGGTTCTGAATGTGACACCGAACGACGGCTTTGCTAAAGTGCATTATGGCTTTATCCTGAAGGCGCAGAACAAAATTGCTGAGAGCATTCCCTATTTAAAGGTAACTGTCCCTGCCCTTCCTCTTTTTTCATCTTCTGATTCCTTTGAATCATTTGGACTCCCTTGATTATGCATTGTCAATTGATTGGCATGCACTGCTGAGTCTTTTCATCTTCAAAATGTACACCCTCTGACCATGACATTCATAGGCAGTGATTGAGAGTGTTGGATGTGGAAATGCCAACCATATGAGCAGAGATTATTTGGAAAAGACGTTCTGAAGAAATTCCTAAAACTGTGGTTATTAGTTTTATTTAAATGGGAAAGGTAGACCAAAATTACTAATATAAAATATAGGCAATGCATTTAATGTTCCTTTTACAGTTTAACTATACATTCAGTCTAGTTTGAACAGGACTCATGACAACCCACATGAACTACGGTAACAAATGTTGCCTGAATAGGTCAAACCCTAAAAAATGTGATAGCTCAAGATATTCAGATTAAAATATGCTGTCTTTTTTTATCTTGTATATCTAGTTGCAAATCCTTGCAGATGCACCAGAATCACACTTGGTCTAGCTAAGGGCTGTTCAACAGAACTTTCTGTCATAGTGAAAATGTCCTTTATTTGTATGCTTCAATATGGTAGCCACTGGCCACATGTGCCTTTGGGCACCTGAAATGTGGCTAATATGATTGAGGAACTGGGTTTCTAGCTTTCATTTTAATTCATTTTAATCTAAATAGTGACGTGTACCTAGCAGCTACCATATTAGACAGGTGGATGATAGAATACTTGAGAGCTTTTTTTTTTTTTAAGTAGCAGTATACATCACACTTCCATGATCTCTTTCTTTCACATGACTTAAATCAGAGATCTCAAATAGCAACCCACTGATTGCAAATAGCTTGCATATTTTATTTGGCCAGTACAGTTCTATTAAAAACAATTTTAATTGCTTGCTTTAGTTAAAAATCTGAGCGTTTTGTATAATCATGCAAATTTCTGATTTCTCTTGAAAGATCACATCTGGCCCACATCCCAGCACAGGAGAAGAGCAATGTTGTCCCCTTGAGGTGGCCTGCACCCCCCCCCACCCTAGTCTGTCTCGGCTGTCACCGGGCGTCTCTAAACCTTTACATTCCCTGCCAGGACCCTCTGGGCATATGGGTTTCTCTGATTGAAAGTGTTCCCCTTACATTTCCTTTGACATAATAAGGGACTAATAGTGCTCTCCCTGCTTCAGAAATGGGGAAACAGAGAGCTGGGTCTGTTAGTTAACCTGTCAGTCCCTGATCGCAGCTCTCCTCTCCTGAGTGATGCTATTCCTGTTCCTTGCTGGTACTTTCCAACATTATGCAAATAAAATTTCTCCCCAGTGAAGGTAATGGATTTCTAATGAAGAGCCCTGAAAATGCAGTTTTAGAAAGAATTTCTTGACATTTAGATATTTTTTTTACCTTTGTCCTTTTGCTTTTCTAAATGCATTCTCTTGCTTTAATATTTTTTCTCTCACTTTTTTGTTGTTGCTGTTGTTTATATACATTCAGTCTGTATGTGGGAGATGGGGTAGAAATCAGCTAAATGTTTTAGCATAGGATTTGTTTAATAACAACTACATTTTCAAAGAGTCCAGCTGGCTTTAATCCTATTGTAAGTTTTATAAAAGATCTCATTAAAAGGTGAAGATACATTTGTTTTGAGTAGAAAGAAATATTATTTTCACTTGGGTCTCTATCACTTCAAACATCTTAGGAACAACTAAACATTTTAGTTCAAGAATAAAAAGCCTCCAGATTTGGAGAGCAAAATAAATGGGATAGATACCCAGTCAAGAAATTCTCTGGGATAGTGATCTGCAGAGATGATTCACATACTAATTTTCTGGTCTATTACATTGTTAACTAATGATAAATGTATTATTAAATTTAGCTTTATCACCTCTTTTTGCATTTGCATTCTAAATGTTGACCAGTAACCTAATTGCCAAACTTTAAATTGAGATGAATTTTTCTGGGCCTTAGATTTTTGTATGGTATATAAAAATGAAGTAAATCAATGAATTAAAGCTAGTATTTAATTTTTTTCATTAAATATGAACACTGTCCTTTTTACAGGAAGGAATAGAATCTGGGGATCCTGGCACTGATGATGGGAGGTTTTACTTCCACCTGGGGGATGCCATGCAGCGGGTTGGGAACAAAGAGGTAATGAACTTGTGAATTTTTTGTTCTCTTAACAGAGGGTAGAGTTGCAGGAGGGAGGCAGGTAACTCTAGGAGAAATTTATACTTGAAAAAATACTTTGAGCATACACTTTGAAGGTGGTGATTGAAACTGTTTAACTATTTAAACTTTTTTTCAAACAGCCCAACAACTCCTACAAGCCTAGAAAGAGTTTTTGGGATTTTTGACCTTTATAGTTTATTTCAAGAAACTAGCTGAGTAATCATAAGAGCAGCCTCTCCCTTAGTACATGTATATGTATGTGTGTAAGTGTGTGCGTGCACACGTGTGGGTCTGGGCGCATAAAGAGATAAGCATTGCCCTGAAAAAATATTTTTAAAATTATGAAATGAAAAGGTATCTCTGAAGTTGCTTAAATATTTTAAAAATATTTTAACAGTATGCCTAGATTTGTTTTTATTTTATTTTTGGAATTTAAAAAGTAGTTATTTTTAGAATGAACTCTTTGTTCAGCTGAGTCCTAAGCATGCACTGAACCCAGTGGTTAATTATGTAAATTACCCTCTGGTATTTAATACCAAGTTTCAGATGAATACCTGTAGCTCTAGTAATGACAGATACTGACATGGAAAATGTACTAGCTAAAACAAGTTACATGTTTTCTTTGTGATTATTGCCTTTTTTTTTTTCTGAGTACCATGTCAGCTTCTTTAAACATAACATTAGATTATTATTAATCATGACATCCGTGTACTGAAGTTCCCAAATTGTCATGATCACCATCACTGTTGGTGGGGAGTGAACCCTACCTTTTCTCTTACATCATCACAGGGCTCTAGGCTGGGCTCTCCTTACAGACCTGGATAAAGGGGTGAAGCGAGACACTGAATCTTTGTAACCATTGCCTTCCATATATGTTGTAAAATGCAGTCAGCAAGACAACACAGCTTCAGGTTTCTAAAATTAATAAGAACACGGAACCATCTGGACAAGTGAGGGTTCATAAGAGCAGGGGGGTTTGTGATGGGGTAATTGCCAGCGAGACACATGAACCAATTTGGGGTAAGAGAGATTTGGATGATTGACACTGTTTTCTTTATACGTTACTGTGCATATGTCCCTTTCCCCTCTAACCTATCAGTCAGTCAACTGGAATAAAATGAAGTATTAGAAGTGAAGAAGGGAAAATAACTTGCTGATTCGTTCTCATTTTTGTGTTCCTTCATTGTTTTAGATATAAATGCCTGGTACCTCCTTTGAGTGACAAGGATAAGAAAGATTTTGCTGTGGTATCTCACACTGCATAAATGTTCATGTCTGATTGCTGTAAATGTAATTGTCACTAATTAATTTATCTTTGAACATCTTAGGGTCCAGGGCAAAGACAGATAAAAGAAGTCTGCGATTTATTCTCACATCTTAGATGAAAACAGCCCTTACTTCAAGGGCAAAGAATCCACTACTAAACATTTGTTAGGGGCTTGGGATTTGAACCTAGGGGACTGTTCTATCAGCTTAATTATCGTTAATATGCAAAGGACATCATAGTTCTTGAATTTAAAAAATTCACAAGGCTTCATCCTTACAGGAGAACAAAAATAAGCTTATAGGAGCCCCATGTCCGGATATTCTCAATCTCGGGTATTGGTCTGCGAACGGACAGTCATGCTCTGAGTTTGCAAACCGGGAAGCAGCCATCTTCCGTGTTCCGATGCATGGGGCTCTGCTCAGGCACCAAAAGAGAAGCAAACCCACAGCCTCTGTGCTGCAGAGGCTGACAATGAGATTGGTTTTGCAGAAGATTTTCCTAACAGGTTTGTTTCAAATGGACAGGAAGAGGGAGGGAGACACACCATGATGGTCTTGCAGTGGTTCAGCTGCAGCTGCTCCTGGGGTTTCTAGAACCTGTAAACCCACAGCTCGTCTCCTACTCCGAGTCCAGATTCCCGTGTCTGCTGCCTGCTTAGGTCCCCACACGAGAGGACAGCTCCCTTGTCTTCCCCTAAACCGTTGTTCTTCCTGGGCTCCGTCTCTCATTTGATGATATTGCCCCCTTCTCTCCAGTGAGGTCAGGACCAGGTTCGGGGGAGTCGGCTTCCTCAGCCTCTGGCTCCCATCCCACCTTCCCGCCTGCTCGCTCAGTGTAGCCCTTTGTTACCGTCCACCCTCAGGCATGGCTGGACGAGCCCAGCTGTTGTTTCTTGCTTGAGTCTTACTTTCTTCCAGGCCATTGTGTGTTCAAAAACCCTACAGTGCAAAATATACATAAAGTTGTATGTCCAAGGGATGGCACTCACAGTCTCCACAGTCCAGCGGCAGCCAGCCATTGTCACAAGTGTGTCTTGTGTGCTCCAGGCGGGACAGGCTCCAGCTGGGACCACACCTGACACACGGGGCCTGGGCTCTTCTGAGTGGAGATAGTTCTGTGGACATATTATTTCTGTGACTACACAGTGTGTGTGTGTGTGTGTGTGTGTGTGACCCACACCTGGCAGTAATTTGAAGCATAGAAGACATTGATATAAAACACATGTAAGAAGGGATCCCCAGGTGATCTGTTTATTTTCATATCCTTGATTCGAGGTTTAAAAGGGAAATAGTAAAGAGAGAATTTTCAGAAGATTCTAACTTGATCATTGATGTTCTAGCAATTTGTATTGTAAGAAAGCAATCTGACTGATTTTATTGGGTCCTCTGTGTAATTGAAGATAATTTCTTAAAATTCCCAGCATATCATTGTCATGGTTTTGTGTCTTTAAAAGTTGAATAGCAGGGGGCTACAAAATGAAGGGTCCTCCTGGACTGCATGGCACTGTAAGCAAAGTGACTTGCCCAGGCATTCAGCATGGTGAATATTAGGTCCAGGGCTACATTCTGACTTCTGACTCCTGAACTAGAGCTGTGAGCTTTGCTGGTTTGGTTTTCCTATAGTATTTTTTTTTTTCCTCACTTTGACAGTGTGCCTTGTCCATAAAATGAATTGCTGCTGACTCAAAATAAGCATTCCAAAAAATCACCTGTGATAATTAATATTGTTGTTTATTTCCTATAGGAAATAAAATCCTAAATTTAAATTGGACAGAAATAACTTAAAAAGTCAAATAAATTTCAGAAGTAAAATGTTATTATTATTTTTTTAAATTCAGACAATGATTAGCCATTTTAAGTTTCTGGCTTTTTAAGAAACTCCTTTATGGCTACAACTTACATGTATTTCAAGGAAATCATAGAAGAATGATTAGTAGATACATTCTTGATTTGAGATATTATTGAGAAAGATAAATAAGAATATCACTTTTGATAGTTTTTTTCTTTTTTAATGACACAAAGATAGGAGGAGAGTGGAATAAGTTGCCAGAGCCCTGGGTTATAGTTCAAGATAATTTAGCCTTTTTAAACCTCAGTTTCAACATTTGTAAAAATGGACATATTTGAGGTTATTAGATCAAATGTGATTGCACATGGAAAAGTGAGTAGTAAACTGAAAAGTGTTACTGGAAATACGAAGTGGTATTGTTATCACACTTGACTTTTCTAATGAAGGAAATTTTGACTTAAGAATTGTAAGACTTTTAAAAGGTAATATTTTTTACATTTAATGTATATCTGGGGGGTGCCCGGATGGCTCAGTCATTTGGGCGTCCGACTCTTGGTTTCAACTCAGGTCATGATTTTGGGGTTGTGAGATGGAGCCCTGTATCAGGCTCCATGCTCAGCAGGGAGTCTGCTTGAGATTGTCTCCCTCTCCCTCTCCCCCTCCTCCCCCCATGCTCACTGTCTCTCTCTCTCTCTGAAATAAATAAATCTTTAAAAATAATAATAATAAAAATAAAGTATATCTGGAGTTTTATGAAGATATTCTTTTGAATATCTTCCTTAGTCCACCTGATATTAAATGCCTGTGTTTAACTGATCACAGTGTGTATTTGAAATCACTCTTCAAAAAGTCATCATTAGCTCAGACTTAGAGGCATGAGGGCGATACTATTAAGTACAGCACTGGAGCGTCGTCCAACCTGAAGACAATGGAGTGAGCGTGTGCAGTGCAAGAACCTTGTGGGGAGGGCCCCTGGGAAGCATATGGTGAGGGTGTCACTGGAAGAAGACATATGGAGCAGCATACTCTGCAGCCAGCTGTCCCTGAAAAGGCTAGTCTTGGAGGCAAATCGTATCGTGTTACAACTAGCCTAAAGCCACAAATGTTATCCCTCGTGGCAGAAAAAAACAAAAATGAAAAGGAACCAAAATTCCCCTTTAAAAAGTCTAATATGGGCTCTTGCTATATTTATTGCCAGATCAGAATGATATTTCCTTTCTGTCTATTTAATTTAATGGAGGATTTATACTCTGTTACCTTGGGGCCGACTTCTGAAATGCAGACATGGGAAGAAGATATGTGTGAAAAGAAGTCACTTTTCCTTTTCACAATCCTATTCAGTAAATCAAATATCTTTGAGGAAATTATTAAAATCCTTTCCTTTTAAAGGAAACATAAGAGTAGAACTTGAGAAATGAAAGCTAAAAGATAAAATCCATTATGGTTTCTTAGATTATTTATCCACTTGACAAAGAAGTCCTTGACTCTGTGCTGGGCGCTCCGAGGAAGACCAAAATGAGTGCAGCATGAATCCGCATTAGGAGAGCATAAAGCCTCAGAGGGAAAATAAAATGCAGACATGCATTTATAAGAATAATATGTCATTATCAGAAACCCAGTCAAGTAATGGTATTTTCACCAGTCTAACAAATTTGGGCACCTGACTAGCAAACTCTTTATTTAAATGTTACAAAAGTGATTCTCTATTTTTTAATTAATAGAAATGCTTCATGTGTACGTAGTTCAAGCTTTCTGTTCTTTCAGGCATATAAGTGGTATGAGCTTGGGCACAAGAGGGGCCATTTTGCATCTGTATGGCAGCGCTCTCTGTACAACGTGCATGGACTGAAAGCCCAGCCGTGGTGGACCCCAAGAGAAACAGGCTACACAGAATTAGTGAAGGTGAGTGCTAACTTAGACTTCATCCTCACTAATCGTTGTCTTTTTCCTACTCAAAATCAGATAATGCTTACCACAGAGAGGAATGTCAGGGAGGAGATAGATTTTACATCCAGCGACATTTGCAAAAAGATTGCAAAAAGAATCTTTTCATCCCATTAGCCAAAAGTTCAGTTTAGATGGTGAAGAAAGGAAGTTTTCTTGAAGAGCAGTTCTCAAACATTTTGACTTTAGGTCCCCTTTACACTCTAAAAAATAGGGAGCACCCCAAGGAGTCTGTGTGTTTGGGGGGGCTATGTCTATCAATATGATTATTAGAAATTAAAAATAAAAGTAATATTTAGGAATTCTTTAAAAATAACAAAAACCTCATTGCATGTTAATATAAATAACTTAAAAAATAACTTTAGGGGTGCCTGGGTGGCTCAGTTGGTTAGGCATCCAACTCCTGGTTTCGGCTTGGGTTGTGATCTCGGGGTCATGAGATTGAGCCCCACGTTGGGTTCTGTGCTCAGCGGGGAGTCTGCTGGAGATTCTCTCTCTCCCTCTGCCCCTCCCCCTGCTTGTTCTCTCTCTCTCAAAATAAGTAAGTAAATCTTATAAGTTAAAAAATAACTTTATTTTCAAAACAAAAAATGTAGTAAGAAAAGTGGAATGGTTTTATATTTTTACAAATCTCTTTGATGTCTGGCTTAATACAGGATAAGAGTGTTCTCATATCTACTTCACATATACATCCATTAGAGTGGTGATAGTGTCATATGTCAAGTAGCGTCTGGAAAATTCCATTGTACACCATGAAAGATTGAGTATGAAAAGGGCAAATAACATCCTTATATTATGAAGGAAATAGTTTTGATCTTGCAGAACCCCTCAAAGGGTCTAGGAATCCGCTAGGTATCCCTGGACCACATTTTGAGAACCACTACTTCTGAGTGGATAGAAAAAAAAAAAAAAGGCAAATATTTTTAGAACATGTTGTGGCAGATTTGTAGGATAAAGAAACTGAGTGATTCTAACAACTTAATGGCAAAACAAACAAACAAAACAAAACAAAAAACACAAGAGAAAAATTAGAAGTTTTTATTTTGGTAAATTAAATCCAAATGGTAAGAATGTCTACTTTTAATTTTGGTAGAGACTGGTCGGAAGTTTATGATTGCTTTGGCAAGCTCTTTCTTCTTCTTAGATGTATTAATAAAGTGGGAGGTAAATTAACTCGTAGTTTTAATAAAAATGTAAATGTCATCCACCTTATAGGTTAGATGGGCCTCAGTGATCCAGCTTGAGAATCTAACTGCCATCTAGACATTGTTCATATATAAGAAAACACATTCTCATGTTCAGACAGCTGATTTTACATCTCCGATGTGTGTTTTCCAGTACCACCAAGCGGTTCTCCAGTTCTCAGAGGACACAGCCTGGGTGTCCTACAAATTTAACTCCATTCTGACACTATCTACCTAGAGGTGGCATCAGGTTGCATGGGTTAAGGGCCTAGTCTCACAAGACTGCCCCTACCCCATTTCAGACACCAATTGCAAGTTCAGGTTGTCCCCTATGCTTCTGATTGGCTATGAATTGGAGGTGCCCACAACAAAGGATCATAACAGTTAATAGCTATTGGCATGTTACTAGCGTTCCATTCAATCACTAATAATTAGGCCAGCCCATCATTATACCATTTGAAAATAGCTCCCAGGGCAAGGCCACTCAAGTTGGCAGGCCTCCATCAGCTCTCAGCAGGTTCCAAAAGTATGAGTGGTCCTAGAAATATATGGCTTTACCTTTTCATGCATCTGGTATAATTGAGAGTATCATCTCTTGCCCTGAGCCTCTTTTGAGGTGTTGATATAATATTGGATTTCCCTCCATTACAAAACCCATTTGTTCATTCCCTTACTCCCAGCTACTATTCCTCCTTCTCTTCATTTATGCTCAATATGTTTCCACTTTTGGAAAGGACATGAGGTTTGACCACTGTGCTGGTCTAGATTGCGGGCAGCAATCCTAGTCTAGCGAACACCTGCCCTGCTCATGCAGGTAGGGTAAAGTACAATAAGTAGGTGCAGAATTAAGAGGCCCATTCTTACCAATGGCAATGTAGCTACTACATTCACTTATCTGAGAGAGATGGGAAAGGAAGAGCAGAGTTACAAAATATTGATAATTTGGGGATCTGGGTGACAGATATATGGAAGTTAACACTGTTCTCTCTACTTTTAAGTGTTTTACATTTTTCAAAAAAAAATTTGTTTTGCTAAAGAACATCTTGAATAGAATATAAGATGTAGAAGACTTCATTGAAGAATTTTTTTCTACTTGGGGAAAGAAAGTTCCAATGTAGTGTCAATTTACCTACATTAAATAAGTCTTTCTCGACCATACTTAATTCTGTATTTCATTGTAAAAGCACACTATAATCATCATAATCCAATTGTAAAGTAGGCTGCCATCAGTTAGACTTGAATATTTTGTAAGTCAGAAAACCATGGTGTGGTGACCATGAAGACAGATTGATTTAAAGAGGTTCTATATCCAAAGCAGAAATAGTACAGGAAAAACATCTTCCTGGATAAATCTCCTACAGTGAGCACTGACATGCCAGCAGTTCTTTCCATCGTAAAATTTCATCCTACATCAGATTGTATCACACTGAGCTCTTCTGATTCTCTTTCTACCATCTAATCTTCTTCTCCTGGTCTCTTTGTGAGTTTATTTCCCTACTGTGGCTTTTAGGATGCTTTCAAGTTCAAGTAACAGAAATGCAACTGGAACCTGGCTTAAGCGACAAGGAATTTGACGTGGGTGAAGGAAGCCCAGCCTAGCAGTAGGGCGGACTTCAGGGATTGCGCACCCGGGTGGAAGGTTTTCTTGTTTCTGCACTTCCTCCCTGGTCAGCTCTGTCCTTGCACTTGCTTAAGTCAAGACGGCTGCCAGCAGCACCTGGAATGGAAGGTTAGAAAGTATTTGAGAGCTTCAGCATTGTCGAGCCACCACACCAGGCCCAAATGGCCTTCCAGAAACCTCCTAGGAGACCTTGTCCTGGTGATCATAACCATGTCACATGGGCACTCACGATTACAAAGGAGTCTGAGAAACAAGTAGCTAGCCACAGGCTGGGGCAGCAGTCTTCCAGTAGGAGAAAGAATGTACCTCTCCATCACACAGGGAACAAAAATCTTTTCCTTCAGTCTGATTGAGCCAGTTAAGTCACATTTCCATTCTGGAAGAATTACTGGCAAGGAGCTATGAGATTATCTTTAAACCAATAGATCAACTCCTGAAGCCAGGAAAAGGTCAGATTTCTCTAAGTCCAGTGGAATACCTCGGGGGAAGTAAACACATGAACTACATCAGGGTTCTGTTAGGAAGGAGGAAGAGGTACAATGGATGTTTGGAGAGTGACCTCCAGTGTTCAGTGTCCTTGCTAACTGGGGATATGCACTCAGATCCAAACACTGTTCTCTGCTCTCTGTTTTCCCTTTCTTGTCATTCATTTTCTAAAAAAAAAACCTTTCCACTCTGGTTCAACTGCTGTTAAAGTTTCTTGTTAAAGTCTTCTTGTTAAAACCAAAGCTTTGCTCTCCAAATGGATTTTTCACTCATTCTGTTCTATCTCCAACAGACATTAACATTCATTGTGAAGGTTAATTCACCATGTAATCCCATGGCTAATACTCCTTTCCAACTTTATAATTTTGGTCAGAGATTCAGCTTTACCCAAAATTCCAGGTTTATTACTGTGTCCATACTTCTTGCCACTGCCCTGCCCTGTACTGTTTTTAATTTAGCCAAAATTCTTCCTCCCACCAGACCATCCCGTGTGATAGTCTCACCTCCCTTTACCCCTTCCTTTTCTCCTTCTATCCCCTTCACAGCCAATTCCTGTTTATCCTTCAGATGTTAGAGAAGTGGTCATTTCTTTTAAGAGAATAAGTTAGCATGTATCCAAAAGCACCTTATACATTCTTTTTAAGCATTTATACTGTATTCTGATCACCTCTTGAGTTCAGTGTAGCCCCCTGAGGTCATATGTTCTAAGATAGCTGGGCCATGTTTGTCATATTCACAACTAGTACAGTATCTGATACATGGTAGGTGCTCATAAATGAGGTTTGTTGGTAGAAGTTTCTATAAAGTCTCTTTTCTCTAGTTGTTTCATAGATGTGTCAGAAGTCCCAGGGATATAAAAATCATACCACTAACATTTCTTACTTATAAGCAGTTGGCACAACATCCTTTTTGGCCTTCCCTGAATGTGGGGGAAATTCTCTTGTATTGCTACTGCACTAGGAGGGATGCCTAGAGAAGAAAAGATCCTCGGGGCGCCTGGTTAGCTCAGTCGTTAAGCATCTGCCTTCGGCTCAGATCATGATCCCAGGATCCTGGGATTGAGCCCCGCATCGGGCTCCCTGCTCAGTGGGAAGCCTGCTTCTCCCTCTCCCATTCCCCCCTGCTTGTGTTCCCTCTCTCACTGTGTCTCTCTCTATCAAATAAATAAAAAATCTTTAAAAAAAAAAAAAAAAGAAAAGATCCTCTCTTTTTCTTCTTCCTCAAGGGCATTCTTTTCTAGAAATTTTTGCTGTATAATAGGGAAAGATATTTAGAGTGTCCAGAGTTCCTGTTGAAATTTCAAGTATTTAATTATGCTTATAAAATATTGGGGGATGGGGCAGGATTTGAGGATGGCAGAGGGAACATCTTTGTAACTCTGCCCCTCCATAAAAGTGAAGAAAGCACTGAGAAAAATTGTCAAAATCAACATTTGCAGAGCTCTGTACATTAACCAAAGAGTTGCAGCAATTTGAGGAACATTTATTCAAGAAAATCTGCTAAGCCTCAGTAAGAACAGAAGGATTTGTGGGATAGTAACTTGACTTGCTCTCATCCATTCCTCCCCAGCTCCAGAGAGCCTTGAAAATTAGCAGTCTCACAACACTAGGTGTGAAGACCATGAAGACCACAGTCTTGTGGACATCAGTGTAAGCAGGTTAGGTATGGGGCTTTTTACAAAGTTTCATATCCAGAGCACTGTCACTGTTTGACCAACTTGTGCTGTTCAGAAATCCGCATTCTCAGGACAGGCTTGTTATTTGACCTCACTCATAAGTATAGCTTTGTCCCAGGTTGTTAGTCAAAAGGATCAGTGGCAATTTTTTAAATATTGGGGCAAATGAGAACCTGCTGACAGCAAGAAAAGTGCTTAATAAAATCTGATGAACAGGATGCCCATGAGGGGCTTTGAAAAGCTCTGACATATTCCTGGGGATGTCTATTCCAATGTATGTATGCTGTGGGGTGCATGCCCAGGAAATGCCCAAGGGGGCCTCAGTCCTTCACCTTTGGCTGACTCTGAGGCTCATCACAGGCAAGAAATGATGGCTAGAGCATAGTTTTAAACTGCCTGAGCATTGCAGGCATGCTCCAAAACTCACACAGAGCCTCTCAACAAAAAGAGGGAAGAGTTACTAGTTCAAGCAATTAAGGAAATCTCTGACCATGCATTAGCTGACTATTAAGCTAACCAAGAAGAAGCTTTAGTGGGCACGCATGACAATAGAGTAAGAGACTTCACAGAATTAACCAAGAAAAGTCACTAAACAAACAAGTAGTGGCAACAACAAAAATCAGCAACAACAAATGCTGGGGGAGAGTAGATCACACAATAATAATAGTCTCAATGAAAATTACATATCACACATATTTGAGAAAGAGAGTGAGTGATGAGAGAGAGAGAGCATGGGGGGGGAGAGGCAGAGGGAGAAGCAGACTCCCTGCTATTATTTATTATCTCAAATAAATAAATAAAATATAAAAAAAGGATATAGCTCACTTAATAGAGGATAATAATAAAGAAATAGAAACATAGAACAGAACCAAATGGAAAATCTAGAGCCACAGCATATAACACCTTCAGTATAAAATCACCAGAGAGGCTCCACAGCAGATTTGATCTGATAGAGGAAATCATCAGTAAACTTGAAGATAGGTTGATTGAAAGTATTCATACTAAGGAACAGAAAGAAAAGAGAATGAAGGAAACAATGTGTGGGGCACTGGCAAGTATAACAATATATGCGTTATGGAGTCCTCAGAAGGAGAGAAGAAAGGGAGGTGGCAGAAAGAGTACCGAAAAGATAATGGCCAAAAACCTAGCAAATTAGATGAAAAACAGTACTCTACACATCCAAGAAGCTCAGTGAGCTTCAAGTAGGATAAACTTAAGAAACATACCTAGACACTTCTTAGTCAAACTGCCAAAAGCCAAAAACAAAGTGAGTCTTTTGAAAACACAGAGGACTCATTGTGGGAAAGGGATCCTCATTATGATTAACAGCTTATTTTTCATCAGAAACCATGGAGTCCAGGAGGCAGTGGCATGACATTTAAATACAGAAAGAAAAAGGCTGTCAACCAAGAATTCTGATCTAGCAAAACCATCTCAAAACCATTCCTAGAGAAATAAAAACTGGGAGAATTTCCCACTAGCAGACCTGCTCCACAATAACTACTAAACACAGTTGTTCAGATTGAAATGAAAACACTAGATGGTAACATAAATCCACATGAAGGAAAATGGAGCATTACTAAAGATAACCACGTGGATAAACATAAAAGAGAGAGTACATTTTTTCCCTTTCACTCTTTTCTTCTTACATATGATTTTTAAAACTGCCAGAGGGTAGACATAGAAATCAGTGAAATAGAACTGAGAGTCCAGAAATAAACTCTTACATTTGTGATCAATTGCTTTTTGACAAGGGTGCCAAGACAATGCAATGGGAAGAGAATTGTCTTTTCACAAATTGTGCTGGGACAACTGGATATCCATATGCAAAAAAAATGAAGTTAGCTCATATGATACACTAAAATGAACTCAAAACAGAAATAGACCTAAATGTAAGAAATAAAACTATAACACTTGTAGAAGAAAACATAGAAGTGAGTCTTTATAACATTGAGTTAGGCAATTTTTTTTTTTAGATATGACACCAAAAGCACAGTGACAAAGGCAAAATATATAGATTTCATCAATCATAAACTTCTGTGTTTCAAAGAACACAATAAAGTAAAACTAAAGTCCACAGAATGAGAAGTAAATCATTATCTGACAAAGGACTTGTATCCACAATATATTAGGAACTCTGATAACTCAATATAGAGACAACCCAGTTTTAAAATGGGAGAAGATTTGAAAAACTCAGAAAAAGGGTATAAGTTTTCCTTTGAATAGACATTTATTCAAAGAAGATCTATTAATGGCCAAGACGCACATGAAAAGATGCTGAATGTTATTCATCATTAGGAAAATGCAGGTCAAAACCACTAGATGCTGCTTAACACCCACGAGGATGACTATAACAAAAAAGATGAACATTAACAAATGTTAGCAAGTATATGGAGAAATTGGAGCCCTCAAATATTGCTAGTGGGAATGTCCAGGGATGCATCACTTTGGAAAACAATTTGGCAGTTCCTCAAAAAGTTAAACAGAGTTATGGCCCAGCAATTCCACTCCTAGGTATATACCCAAGAGAACTAAAAACATCACATTCATCCAAAAATATGTACATGAATGTTGATAATAGCATTATTAATAACACCAAAAAAGTGGAAGCAACCTAAATGCCCATCTAAATGATGAATGAATGAGTAAACAAAATGTGGTATATCTTCACAATGGCAATAAAAAGAAATGAAGTACTGAAGCATGGTACAATATAGATGAATCTTAAAAATATTACACTAAGTGAAAGAAACCAATCACAAAAGACCACCTATTAGTTGATTCTATTTATATGAACTGTCCAGGGCACCTGGGTAGCTCAGTCAGTTAAGTGTCTGACTCTTGGTTTTGGCTCAAGTCAAATCTCATGGGTCGTGAGATCAAGCCCCGAGTTGGGCTCTATGCTTGAAGATTCTCTCCCTGTGCCCCTCCCCCAACTCACACACGTTTTCTCTATTTCTCTCTAAAATAAATAAATACATCTTTAGGAAAAAACAAAAAAACAAAAAAACCTCTGTTTACATGAACTGTCCAGATTAGGCAAATACATGGAGACAAAGTAGATTGGTGATTGCCAGGGACCGAAGAGATGGGGTGAGAGGGGTGACTGCTAATGGGTAAGGGGTTACTTTTGGTATGATGAAAACATTCTAAAAGTCGATGGTTGCACAACTCTGTGAGTATATTAAAAACCACTGTATGGTAAAAGTTGAGTGAATTTTGGTATGTGAGTTATAGCTCAATAAATCTGTTAACATATTGTAGTTCAAGTATATTAAAAATAAATGGGTTTCTGAGGGGTTGGTGAAAAACACTTAATAATCACCAGTGAGGCAATATAATGAGCAGCTTAGAGCATAGGACTCCATAGCCACATTGCCTCATTTTGATATTTTGGTCCATTCCTTACTAGCTCTGTGACATTGAGCAACACTTGTATGTGTTTGCTTTCATTATCTGCAAAGTACCTATGGAAATGGTATTTGTTTCCTGGTTGTTCAGACTTAATAAGTAAATGGGAAGTGCTCAATAAGAATTATTATTATTATTAGTCAATTTAATTAATTACATTGTTTTCATAGGAAAATATTTTCTAGTTTCTAAAAAACAACTTGGAAAGCCAATTTTGACATATGTATTACCAAAATAATCCTATAACAGCTATCATGTATGAAATGCCTCCCATTTGTAATCAATGCACTGAGCATTTTTGTATGTAATACTTCTAATCTTTATTAAATTCTGCAAGATAGGTATGCTTGTGCCCACTTATATATGAGTAAAGTAAGGAGTAGAGAAATGAAATTTGCCCAGGGTCCCATATTTAATGATGGCAGGGCTGGGATTTGAATAAAAACCATTGTCCTCAAAGTCCATACCCTCGCTGTAGCCCACTCTATCTCAGAGTTACTGATGGTTTCATGTCCTTCTCCTTTTTGCCAATCATGTCTTCATTTCAATTCTGTTTCCCTAGACTTCTTGATTTCAGCCCTGCCTGTTTTAAGTTCTCCTTTTTAAAGAAGAAAAGCAGGGCCTGGACATTGATCACTGGGTCCCCAGCAGCATGGAATCTCAGAGTGTGTGACATCTTGTGTTTGAAATCCAGTGCATTACTTGCTAACTATCTTTATTTGTAGAAATGTTAATATTGTGTCTGGTTACAACTTTCAAATAAAAAAGTAATCTCGAGGTGATCGTTTGCCAATACTGACTGTGCTGGGTAAGGAAATCCAGGGCTAATGACCATTCAGTTGACAAACACTTGTACGTCAAGATTCCTTCCGTGGATCATGGATTGAGCATTAACATCTTAAAGTGGAAACCTAGATCAGGTAGCTGCCGTTTTTGGCCAAAATCCTTTTAGGATCATTCTGGCCCTTCAGTGACAATTAACTACCAGGGATAGCACATTTCCATTTAAATTATTCTCACTATATTACCAGTGAGAAGTAGAGTGCAATTTTCTTGAAGGCAATGGGACAGTGTTCAGTAAAATGCATCACCTGTGTTTTTCCCTTTTGTTGAATGGTCACTGTTCCCATCTTATTGTGTAGTTTGCAGTTCAGCAACTCTGTGCTGGAGGCGGTAAGAGGCTATGGCAACTGAATGAAAAAAAAATTAGAGAAAAATATTCCAGTAGAGTTTTCTCTTTTATGCATATTTTCATTAAAAGCGAGTAGGTTGCTTCCCAAATCACAAATATCAAAGCCATAGTGCTTGGGGGGTATTTAACAAAGAAATTGAAACAAATGGATTAGTCTTTGCTAGGTTATAAATAGAAAAGATCTCTTCTAGCCAGAGAAAAGCCACCATTCTGTAAGAGTTTTGCTCTTCCCTTTTTTGAGATTAGCTTTTTGATCTACATTACTCCATGCCTAATTTAGATGTAAACAATGCAAGCATAGAAATTACTGTAATAACACTGAAAAACAACAGTGAATAGCAACTGAAAACCATAGTCTTTTTTTTTTTAAAGATTTTATTTGAGAGAGCGCATGCACACAAACAGGGAAGGAGCAGAGGAAGAGGGACAAGCAAGACAAATGTTGGAAACATTTGTTTTGTTCTCAGCTCTGACCCCTAGGGAAGGTCATTTCACCCTCTGAGCCTCAGTTTCTTTATCTCTAAATTCAAAATAATTACCTCAGTTTCTCCTCCCCTGCAAGGTTTTAATAAGGCACAAAAATGAAACAAAACCAAACACAACGAAAACCCGCCATCATGGATGTTCCTATGTGTGTTGACATGGGAGCCCTTAACAAGAGTCCACGCTCGGCTAAGGTTCTAGAATGGCATATGATGCCGATTACGGCAACACAGCGAAAGAATAAAATCTGTTATATTCTTTGAATTATTTCAAACTAAAAGGGTGGTTTTTTTTCTGAGAGTGAAATTGGTGAGTTTTCAGTATTGGTCAGTGAAAAGAAAATGTCTAAAAATTATCTTTATCTGTGATTCTCTTTGGGGATTCACAGTACAGTGTTTAACATTTCAGAAAAATTGTAAACTGTATCTGTAGGTTGGTGCTCTATTTGCTGTTCCAAATTTTTAATCCTGTAGATTGTGATCTGTGTCTTAGTACACATACACACGGGTCGATGTCTTAAATATACACATGCACATATATATTATAGATAATCTGTTTATCAAGCGATTTATTGATTGTATGCACAGAAAGCCTCCCCACCAGACTCTTAGCCCCTTGATGTTAGGGACTTGGGGATTTTTGCTTGTCCAGGACACAGCTGAGTGCACTGGTCCCTGTAGGCAGAGTAGGGAGGGAGATGGTACCTTGTCTCACCTTTTAACTTCCTCTGACTAAGAATGTTGGCCCCCAAGCCTGCCAGTCTGGCCTAGGGTATAAGGAATAGGAGTCTCATTTGCTTCCTGAAGCCCTCAGGCTGGATGTTTCCCTGGGTAACCCGGACTATCATTTCTCCTTTATCCTGGTAGAAGACAACCTTTCTCTGCCACTTTCTAGAAAGAGCAAACTCCAGTTCTCCAAGACTCTTCTCTTGCCCTAGTGCAGAGTGCCTTATCTTATCCTTTTTCTTCAGTAAGGACAATGAGAGACTGAATGTAAAAATGGATGATGTCCAGACCATATAAACCCACAACCTGCAGCAAACTGCCTGGGAAAACACCCCCTTTTCTAAATAACCCAGGAAGCCAGCCTGCTGTAAGCCAAACTTGCAGGAAGCCAGATTGGCCAGATAGCAATCTCTAGTGACAATCCAGGAAGCTAAAGAATAACTTCTGTAACAATTGGCCCCAAATGTCCAGGACTTGATTAATAACTGACAGCTTGCTTAATGTTTGTCCCTGCCTCCAACTTAGGACCAAGCCAAGAAAGCCAGATATGCTCTTCTAACCAATCACATAGGATGCCCACTTCTCGTTACCTGCCAACAGCCTCCACTCAGGGTACCCCTGAACCCTTTCCTTTTTTCACCTTTAAGTTTTCCCACTTCTTCACCAAAACACAAGTGATGGTGGCTGACTCCCCTGCTATATCATGCTGTGAATATATAGCCTTTGTTTTTCTCATTCGGTTGGTCTTTGTTTATTTCCACAATAAGAAACGTCAGATATTTTCTTTTATCTTTATATTCAAACTTGAAAAACAGGAAATCTGATTAAAATGCATTAGTACCAGCAAGAGATTGCTTTTTTTTTTTAATTTTTTTTATTCTTATGTTAATCCCCATACATTACATCATTAGTTTTAGATGAAGTGTTCCATGATTCATTGTGCATAACACCCAGTGCTCCATGCAGAATGTGCCCTCCTCAATACCCACCACCAGGCTAACCCATCCTCCCACCCCCCTCCCCTCTAGAACCCTATTTGTTCTTCAGAGTCCATCGACTCTCATGGTTCGTCTACCCCTCCGATTTCCCCCGCTTCATTCTTCCCCTCCCGCTACCTTCTTCTTCTTCTTTTTTTTTTTTCTTAACATATATTGCATTATTTGTTTCAGAGGTACAGATCTGAGATTCAACAGTCTTGCACAATTCACAGCGCTTACCAGAGCACATACCCTCCCCAGTGTCTATCACCCAGTCACCCCATCCTTCCCACCCCACCCCCCACTCCAGCAACCCTCAGTTTGTTTCCTGAGATTAAGAATTCCTCATATCAGTGAGATCATATGATACATGTCTTTCTCTGTTTGACTTATTTCACTCAACATAATACCCTCCAGTTCCATCCACGTCGTTGCAAATGGCAAGATCTCATTCCTTTTGATGGCTGCATAATATTCCATTGTATATACATACCACATCTTCTTTATCCATTCATCTGTCGATGGACATCTTGGCTCTTTCCACAGTTCGGCTATTGTAGACATTGCTGCTATAAACATCGGGGTGCACGTACCCCTTCGGATCCCTACTTTTGTATCTTTGGGGTAAATACTCAGTAGTGCAATTGCTGGATCATATGGTAGCTCTATTTTCAACTTTTTGAGGAACCTCCATACAGTTTTCCAGAGTGGCTGCACCAGCTTGCATTCCCACCAACAGTGTAGGAGGGTTCCCCTTTCTCCTCATCCCCGCCAACATCTGTCGTTTCCTGACTTGTTAATTTTAGCCATTCTGACTGGTGTGAGGTGGTATCTCATGGAGGTTTTGATTTGGATTTCCCTGATGCCGAGCGATATTGAGCACTTTTTCATGTGTCTGTTGGCCATTTGGATGTCTTCTTTGGAAAAATGTCTGTTCACGTCTTCTGCCCATTTCTTGATTGGATTCTTTGTTCTTTGGGTGTTGAGTTTGATGAGTTCTTTATAGATTTTGGATACTAGCCCTTTATCTGATATGTCATTTGCAAATATCTTCTCCCATTCTGTCGGTTGTCTTTTGGTTTTGTTGACTGTTTCCTTTGCTTTGCAAAAGCTTTTTATCTGGATGAAGTCCCAATAGTTCATTTTTGCCCTTGCATCCCTTGCCTTTGGCGATGTTTCTAGGAAGAAGTTGCTTCGGCTGAGGTCAAAGAGGTTGCTGCCTGTGTTCTCCTTTAGGATTTTGATGGACTCCTGTCTCACATTGAGGTCTTTCAACCATTTGGAGTCTATTTTTGTGTGTGGTGTAAGGAAATGGTCCAGTTTCATTCTTCTGCATGTGGCTATCCAATTTTCCCAACACCATTTGTTGAAGAGACTGTCTTTCTTCCATTGGACATTCTTTCCTGCTTTGTCAAAGATGAGTTGACCATAGAGTTGAGGGTCCATTTCTGGGCTCTCTATTCTGTTCCATTGATCTATGTGTCTGTTTTTGTGCCAGTACCATGCTGTCTTGATGATGACAGCTTTGTAATAGAGCTGGAAGTCCGGAATTGTGATGCCGCCGGCTTTGCTTTTCTTTTTCAACATTCCTCTGGCTATGTGGGGTCTTTTCTGGTTCCATACAAATTTTAGGATTATTTTTTCCATTTCTTTGAAAAAAGTGGATGGTATTTTGATGGGGATTGCATTGAATGTGTAGATTGCTCTAGGTAGCATTGACATCTTCACAATATTTGTTCTTCCAATTCATGAGCATGGAACGTTTTTCCATTTCTTTGTGTCTTCCTCAATTTCTTTCATGAGTATTTTATAGTTTTCTGAGTACAGATCCTTTGTCTCTTTGGTTAGATTTATTCCTAGGTATCTTATGGTTTTGGGTGCAATTGTAAATGGGATCAACTCCTTCATTTCTCTTTCTTCTGTCTTGTTGTTGGTGTATAGGAATGCCACTGACTTCTGTGCATTGATTTTATATCCTGCCACTTTACTGAATTCCTGTATGAGTTCTAGCAGTTTTGGGGTGGAGTCTTTGGGGTTTTCCACATAAAGTATCATATCATCTGCAAAGAGTGAGAGTTTGACTTCTTCCTTGCCAATTTGGATGCCTTTGATTTCTTTTTGTTGTCTGATTGCTGTGGCTAGGACTTCCAATACTATGTTGAATAGCAGTGGTGATAGTGGACATCCCTGCCGCGTTCCTGACCTTAGGGGGAAAGCTCTCAGTTTTTCCCCATTGAGAATGATATTCGCTGTAGGTTTTTCATAGATGGCTTTTATGATATTGAGGTATGTACCCTCTATGCCTATACTCTGAAGAGTTTTGATCAAGAAAGGATGCTGTACTTTGTCAAATGCTTTTTCTGCATCTATTGAGAGGATCATATGATTCTTGTTCTTTCTTTTGTTAATGTATTGTATCACATTGATTGATTTGCGGATGTTGAACCAACCTTGCAGCCCAGGGATAAATCCCACTTGGTCATGGTGAATAATCCTTTTAATGTACTGTTGGATCCTATTGGCTAGTATTTTGGTGAGAATTTTTGCGTCCATGTTCATCAGGGATATTGGTCTGTAATTCTCCTTTTTGATGGGGTCTTTGTCTGGTTTTGGGATCAAGGTAATGCTGGCCTCATAAAATGAGTTTGGAAGTTTTCCTTCCATTTCTATTTTCTGGAACAGTTTCAGAAGAATAGGTATTAATTCTTCTTGAAATGTTTGGTAGAATTCCCCTGGGAAGCCATCTGGCCCTGGGCTTTTGTTTTTGGGGAGATTTTTGATGACTGCTTCAATTTCCTTAGTGGTTATAGGTCTGTTCAGGTTTTCTATTTCCTCCTGGTTCAGTTTTGGTAGTTGGTACATCTCTAGGAATGCATCCATTTCTTCCAGGTTATTTAATTTGCTGGCATAGAGTTGCTCATAATATGTTCTTATAATTGTTTGTATTTCTTTGGTGTTGGTTGTGATCTCTCCTCTTTCATTCATGATTTTGTTGATTTGGGTCATTTCTCTTCTCTTTTTGATAAGTCTGGCCAGGGGTTTATCAATCTTGTTAATTCTTTCAAAGAACCAGCTCCTAGTTTCGTTGATCTGTTCTACTGTTCTTTTAGTTTCTATTTCATTGATTTCTGCTCTGATCTTTATTATTTCTCTTCTCCTGCTGGGTTTAGGCTTTATTTGCTGTTCTTTCTCCAGCTCCTTTAGGTGTAAGGTTAGGTTGTGTACTTGAGACCTTTCTTGCTTCTTGAGAAAGGCTTGTATTGCTATATACTTTCCTCTTAGGACTGCCTTTGCTGCATCCCAAAGATTTTGAATAGTTGTGTTTTCATTTTCATTGGTTTCCATGTATTTTTTTAATTCTTCTTTAATTTCCTGGTTGACCCATTCGTTCTTCAGTAGGATGCTCTTTAGCCTCCATGTATTTGAGTTCTTTCTGACTTTTGTCTTGTGATTGAGCTCTAGTTTCAAAGCATTGTGGTCTGAAAATAGGCAGGGAATGATTCCAATCTTTTGGTACCAGTTGAGACCTGATTTATGACCTAGGATGTGATCTATTCTGGAGAATGTTCCATGGGCACTAGAGAAGAATGTGTATTCCGTTGCTTTGGGGTGGAATGTTCTGAATATGTCTGTGAAGTCCATTTGGTCCAGTGTGTCATTTAAAGTCTTTATTTCCTTGTTGATCTTTTGCTTAGACGATCTGTCCATTTCAGTGAGGGGGGTGTTAAAGTCCCCCACTATTATTGTATTGTTGTCGATGTGTTTCTTTGCTTTTGTTATTAATTGCCTTATATAATTGGCTGCTCCCATGTTAGGGGCATAGATATTTACAATTGTTAGATCTTCTTGTTGGATAGATCCTTTAAGTATGATATAGTGTCCTTCCTCATCTCTTATTACAATCTTTGGTTTAAAATCTAATTTGTCTGATATAAGGATTGCCACCCCATCTTTCTTTTGGTGTCCATTAGCATGGTAAATGGTTTTCCACCCCCTCACTTTCAATCTGGGGCTGTCTTTGGGTCGAAAATGAGTCTCTTGCAGACAGCATATCGATGGGTCTTGTTTTTTAATCCAGTCTGATAGCCTGTGTCTTTTGATTGGGGCATTGAGCCCATTTACATTCAGGGTAACTATTGAAAGATAGGAATTTAGTGCCATTGTATTGCCTGTAATGTGACTGTTACCGTATATTGTCTGTGTTCCTTTCTGGTCTATGTTGCTTTTAGGCTCTCTCTTTGCTTAGAGGACCCCTTTCAAGATTTCCTGTAGGACTGGTTTTGTGTTTGCAAATTCCTTTAGTTTTTGTTTGTCCTGGAAGCTTTTTCTCTCTCCTTCAATTTTCAATGACAGCCTAGCTGGATAGAGTATTCTTGGCTGCATATTTTTCTCATTTAGTGCTCTGAATATATCCTGCCAGTCCTTTCTGGCCTGCCAGGTCTCTGTGGATAGGTCTGTTGCCAGTCTAATGTTTCTACCCTTGTAGGTTACATATCTCTTCTCCCGAGCTGCTTTGAGGATTTTCTCTTTGTCTATGAGACTCATAAGTTTTACTATTAGATGTCGGGGTGTTGACCTATTTTTATTGATTTTGAGAGGGGCAGAAGGTATAATGGAGCAAATTATAGCAGAGAACTTCCCTAATTTGGGGAAGGAAACAGGCATCAAAATCCAGGAAGCACAGAGAACCCCTCTCAAAATCAATAAAAATAGGTCAACACCCCGACATCTAATA